>NC_041387.1:633551571-633554219 GCF_002162155.2 Triticum dicoccoides
CAGCAAGACATGCACTTCGTCAGATAGCATTGTCTGCTCTGAAGACCTTGTTTCCACTCCAGATTTTTCCATGACTGTGCCGAATGGCTGATGCCCAGGAAGAGTAATTGAATGTACTAAAATTGTTGACAAATTTAACACGTAATACAAAAATGATGGCATGATATAATTCACATATAAGATGACTGTCTAACCAGGGTGGCATTGCAAAATTCACATATATGATGCCTGGCTAGACAAGATGGCATTGCATGATTCACATATACGATAAAGAAACTAAACAGATGGCATTGACAACAGATGGCATTGACACAAAGCATGTCTAAACTAAGCAGATGACATCTTTAATGTATACAGTAAGCAATGCAAGGCACCATATACATGATATTACCAACATCAGCATGCCAAGTTAGAGCGAAGACCTCATGGGGTAAATAGGAGTGGTCTTCTCCTTCTGAATCCCCCTCAGAACAGTTATCTTCCTCTTGATTACGATCCGAAATGGGTGGAGGGGGGATGCCTTTGCGCCCACCATGGAACGACGTCTGCATGAAATTTTATTGCCACGCAAGGCTCGTCTCTTTTGCTCTACATGATCAGTTCCATTGTGTACAATAATTGGCATGCATAGGAATAAAACATAGTGAGATTATGTAAGGAGTGCATGCACAAATCCAGAGTGATGGTAGCAAACTGTGGATAGACCCAAAACCAATGATAGCAGGCAGATAATAGCTTTAGTTAAAAAATACAGATAATGGCTCCTTTAATGTTTGTTTGCACCCAACATGAAACTCATAGTAGACACCAGAGATTAATCAGATAGTAGACAGATAGTACTGATTGCTGCCCCAATATGTACCCCACAACCATTTAAAAACTCAAGTTACAGCATTAGTTTGGACCTGACTCGGAGTCTAATAGGTGAACACGACGATAATGTAGCATGTCATCATATTAAGCGATGCATAACGTAAGCAGCCACGGAAGAGTGCAACCTCTTTTGCGGACCCGTGTAGTCCTCAAGGTCATCTACTCAGTTGATGATGGTAATGCAGTTGTCGTGGCTGCCGGCGGCGGGGAAGAAGATCTGAGGTGGCGAAAGACAGTCTGGAGAGCGGATCCCTGTTGTTGTGAACCCTTCCGTCATTGGAGCAGCTGAGCTGGGGTGGAACACAGCGCTGCAGGAGCAGGACAAACCACACAAGGTTTTCTTTGACACATATCTGTAACAGAAGTAATTGAGTAAGGGATTGTTTGAATATGAGGATTCTAACAATGCAGGGATAGGAAATAGACAGGAATAGGATAGGAATGCACGTGCAAAACAGAGAATTTAAAAACACAGGATTTCTGCCAATCTGGGTGTTTGATTCACAACAATTGGAAGAACACATGATGCAAAAAAGCATGGTGAGATTAAGTCAAACCACAAGAAAATGTACGGTTATAATGCTATTATGCTACTATCTCTTATTCTTGTGCTTGATGAATAGGAATATGAAAAGGAGGAGAAGTGGAAATTAGAATTCCTATGGTTTTTCTTTCAAGGAGACACTAAAGGAACAAATCCTACAGTTTTCCTTTGCTCCATTCCTTTGCACGAAATTCATGAAAAGTAGTACCATAGGAAACTTTCCGATTCCTATGTTTTTCATTCACTTTTCCTTTCAAGCACTGGCGATTCTAGTAGGCAGGCTTGAGCCAGGAAAATCCTACATGAAAAAATGTTTTTGTGCTACTTCTATTACTTTGGACCCAGGCCACTATCATACTAGCTCAACTCCCAGGCCCATCGACAAATGCACAGCTCAAACGCGCAGAGATAAATAATGATGGCGTTCAAGAGAGTCCATCACGGATAACTAAGTTGCCTGGTACCTCACTGCTTGTCATATAGTAGGATAAAATAATTGTATTTCCCGTTACTACGAGTGCTCAGTGGACAATATGTATAACATGTAGAGTAAAAAAGGGATGCAACAAGTTTACAACCTCTTTGGCGAAGCCATGTCGATCTCAGTGTGATTGGGTTGGCCGATGAGGATGCTCCAGCTGACTTTGCTGTCGGAGGAGGGGAAGAAGATCTTAGGCGTCTGGAGATGGAGCCCGAGGTACTGCTCCGTTGTGATGGAGGGTTTCATTATTGGAGCAGCTCCGGTGAGTTGTACGACGCCGAGGCTGAAGCAGGACAAGAGAGACAACGAACAACGTTAACCCGAGTGGTATTCTAATAGCATCTCCAATACATGATGTAAAATACATAACCACAAAGTGCTAGATGTAAAATACATCAGCCACTCATCTCTGAACTTAACTGTCAAAATTGAATTTAACTGTCAAAATTGAACTTAACTGTCGAAACTAAACTTAACTGTTGAAACTAAATTTTGCTGTTGAAACTGAACGCACTAGCAAGGTGAGGCTACACGTCGGTCGACTGACTTTTTCATCTCTGGTCAGTCGATTTTGCAGCCGTTGGATACGAAATCAAGGGCATGTGGTTCATCTTCAACCTCCATCCCTCTGAGCCGCCAGCCACCACCAGCCAAACAGCAGCCCCCCGCCGCACGCAGCCGGCGGTGCACGGCCCCGGCCGCCCCAAAAACACTCCCCACCGCTGGTCCACCGCCGCCCTGGCCATCCCT
>NC_041387.1:633554672-633575086 GCF_002162155.2 Triticum dicoccoides
CCCCACCACCGCTGGCGACCACCGCCCCCACCCTAAACCCTAAGATAGATAGTGGGGTACCTCTCTGGCGAGCCCCCCTCCCCGCTGCGGCTGGTTCTTCCTTCACCCCGGTGAGCCCCCCCCTGAAAATCGACTGACCCAAAAGTCGATTCAGTCGACTGAAGTGTAGCTAAATCGGAGCGGCATCACAAGCAAGAGCAACAGCTTGAGCAAGAGCAATAGAAAGAGCAGACCAGGCAGGGGACCGAGAGCAAGAGCGAGAGCAGCAGCGCGAGCAAGAGCAATAGCAAGAGCAGACCAGGCAGGGGACCGAGAGCAAGAGCAGAGCAGCAGCGTGAGCGAGAGCTAAAGCAGCATCAGCTCCTACTTATGTGGACGTCGTCGCCGAGGGAGCGACGCCGTGGAGGAAGTGGTCGGCAACACCGCCGCGGATGGAGCCGCGTTGTGTCGGCTCGGGACTAAGCGCCGGCAGCATCGTGAGATCGAATCAAGAAGAAAATGCAGCGATTAGTGTACAACCTCTTTGGTGGCGCTGATTAGGCCGCAGCTTCATCCGAGGAAACGGTGATGATGATGCTCTTCGGGTGGTGCAGGTGAAGACGACGGTCTAGGAATGGAGGTGGCGCGAAAGACAAGGGGAACATCGGGGCAGCTCCTTGGAGGTGGAGGACGGGGTGGCTGAACCGGCGGGACGACGAGATCGATGACGGATCCTCATACGATACGGTGGATGGGGGACGTCGAGGTGTTGCTGTGGACGACGTCGTCGGGGAAGAGGCTCCGGCTGGGTGGCGGACGACAGAGCAGGGTGTGGGGTTTCGTCGCGGGTTTTTGTGGCCTCGGTGTACGAATGGGTGGGTGGATGGGATGGCAGTGGGGAACCATGGCTTAGGGACGCGCTTGTCAGAAATGTGGGCTAAGTTACAAAAGTACCCCCACCAATTTGAGGCGCTTCTTTCGGCTCAAGGGTACCACGGGCATTTCGCATGTCGGGATTTCACAGGAGGTGGGAGTTTTCGCGCGCGTTGTAATTTTAGAATAGCAAGGTGCGGGTTGAGATGGAGGGAGTTGTCGGAGCACGACGATTCAAAGATATATCTTATATATTTCGGGCTAACAAGGCACGGGTTGAAGAGGCGGGAGTTTCACAGCATGATAGACAGAGACGCTAGCTTGAATTTTCGGCATAACAAGGCACGGCTTGAAATTTCGGAAGAACAAGCTTAACGTGTACCAAAAAAAGACAATTTGTACCTCAACACGCACAACACACACACAAACACCATTTAGACTAGAGTAAGGTACATGTGCATTGCACGCATGAGATTTGGCAACCAAATTATGAATAAATACCACATTATATCATGCAAGCTTTGAGTCATGTATGCATGATGGAGATGTTCGTTTAATTCTTATAGTTCATTTCATTCAAAATCATCTAGTTTTTATAAGAAAGCTAATCTATTTTAAAACTCATAGAATTGTGCGTTGTAAGACATAAAGTAAAAACAAATAATGGCAAATCATGTAGAAAAACATTTGGGCAATTCTGATACGGAAGATTCTAGAACAAATAAGAAGTGCTTGTGTTTTGATGTTTGTGCATTATGCTTAAGTTCAACCATGGAGTCTTCTAGATTATACATGTGGCGAAATCTGGTGGAATCTAGATGATATCCAATGGCCACGAATTTGCCATCTTTGGACCATCGGATTCGGCTCATCCAATGACCATCTTTCAAAGTTAAAGTTACCCACACACAATATAAAAAATATAAAACATAATATATATATATATATATAGAGAGAGAGAGAGAGGGTATAGATATAGATATGTGATGCGAAAGCCGCCCATCATCTCCAATTAGAATAGTGTGTCCATGCACGGATGCGATGTGGCCAAATGATGTCTGCCATCGGTATCTCAAATTCAAATCAGTCTGACCTTGTTCAATGTGTATACATTACAACATGCTCGTTTACAAACCACACCGCGCAGATCTCCGTTATATTCATGCATGCATGGGTTTCAAACATCAGGATATCTTATTCAAATATTTGAATTCAACTTTACATTGATTATGACCTCACCTAGTCTTTTACACCCACACAGTCGTCTTCTCTTTATAATTGTACCACTAACTTTCTCTCCTGCATGCATGCACACACACTACCAGTCGGCATTATCCATCGCACACATGCAATCTTTTTCTTCAGGTCGGTCTCCCATGAAGGCACACACCCACACACATCCCCCTCTCCATCATATCGAGCATTCTTTATCTCTCATGCGTGCATGTGCAACAATCAATGTTCCTCTATGTATGTGTGTATATATCTAGGTCTTTCATAGTTTTCCACACAACCCGATCAATCGATATATCCAGTGAGGTCTCACCCTCTTTCCCACGTCCACATCGATCAATCTATACCTCTCTATATAGGATTAACATAAATAGCTAATACACCCACGTTAATTATATATCCAATGTCCCCCTCTCATCATCCATGCCTTCCTCTTCATCTCTCAGACGCCTGCACGATGGCGAAGACAGGGGTAGTAAGGGCCCTGCCCCCCCCCCCTAACATCACTATATGTCAAGGCTAATATGAATGTAAACATTAGAATTGCTGCTAAAAATGGTTTAAGTTCATGAATTGACCCTCCTCATAAAGGATTAGCAATGCTTGGACCCCTAGCTCATTTATTTTTCATGGCTCCGCCACTGCGTGCAACCGTGCATGTTCTCGCTCCCTCCCTCTAAATATCGATCTCGCACTTGTGCATTCCTTCATAGTATCCCTCCACTCGGCCCCTCGCACCATCTTCTAGCCCCCCACCGGATTTTGCCACATGTACAATCTAGCAGACTCCATGGTTGAACTTAAGCATAATGCACAAACCTGAAAACAATAGTGGTTCTCTTTTGTTCTAGAATCTTCCATATCATAACTGCCCAAACTTTGTTTCTAGTTGAATTGCCACTATTTGTTTTTCCTTTATGCTTTACAATGCACAATTCCATGAATCATAAAATAGATTAAGGGCTTCTTTGATTCAAAGGATTCTCAAAGGAATTTTGGAGGATTCTAATCATTAGGAATTTTTCCTATCTTGGTTGTTTGATTCGTAGGATTGTAAACCATAGGAAACTTTTCATGTGATTCATTTGCACTAGATTTCCTAGGAAACATCCCATCCACTCAAACCTCTTCGAAAGAATTCTGCATTTTTTTCTATGCACAATCAAACACTCGTACAATCCTGTAGGATTCAAGATGACATTCCACTATAATCCCATGTTTTTCCTATTCCCGTGTTCTTAGCTTTTTATAAAAACTAATTGATTTTGAATGATATGAACTATTAAAATTAAACGAAGGGCTACATTAGGCATATATGACTCAGAGATTACATGCTATAGTGTGGTATTTATTCATAATTTGATTGCAAAATCTGATGCGTGCAATGCATGTGTACCTTACTAGTACTTCGAGTATGTGCAAAACACGTAAATTAGAATACCAATGGAACGCTACACAGTGTCTCTCTTACAGTTCATGAAGCCACGTGGCACATGTGGACGCGTTGTCGCGACCTCCTTGCGTGGATTGATCACAGTGACATGCTGCTGGTTCCACAAGAATGTACTCGTCCTCCCTGAGCCATACTGGCGGTACATGCACGAAGCGAAGATGTGCACGCACGCCACGCACGCACTCATTCCCTCGCACGAACACACGGGTACACGGGCGGACACAATTTTGTACCAAGATCCACCCCATGTGATAATTTGACGTGTGTAAAGTCGTTCACTTCATTGATGGTCAATTAATACAACGCATGCAAATCGTGTGGACGTGAGAGCAGAAGAAAGACATTATTACTCCACTGCGCGCATGCGAGTAGTTAAATCATGGGTTGCTAGTAGTACTTCCATTGGTCTCCTTCGTACTTTGTGCCAATTTTTGACAGTAACATAATATTTACGCATTTGAGCAGTGTAGTACTTGAAATTTATGTTCTGCTAAACTCATCGGGAGCCGTTTCGGGCCTCAAAACCAAAACCATCAATTAATCTTTACCTTGTTCCCATCACATTCGAAAGCCTGCTCACACCTACTAGTACATACCAAACCTGAACGTGTTCCCACTATGCAGGTATTAGTACTAGTGCTAGTACTTAGGTTATAAAAAGGGGAACTACCTAACCGAAAATTACTCTACCTTTCCTCCTCATAAGTGCTTCTTCTTCGTCAGTCGTTGCCATGGCCGGTGAGCAGAGCTCTAGGTCGAGAACTACTAGTAACAAGGGAGCGGCAACCAAGGCTGCGGAAAAAAAGAGAGGGCTTGCCGCCACGCAGAGACCTCGAAAGATCTCTCACGGGCAGGCGATGGCTCCCAGGAGCGCCCTATCGGCGGAGGCAAACATGCCGAGCCGGCGGAGCTGGAGTCGTTATCCCTCGACGGCATGCCCGATCAGCTCAATAAGCACCTCAATAAGCAGAAGGAGTTCATCCAAGGCTTGATGGAGTTGCTGAAGGAGAGCCTCGACGACATGCCCGCTGAGATCAATAAGCAGGGGGAGTTGATCGCCGGCTTGGTGATGCTACTGAAGAAGAGCATTGCCTTGGAGTAGAAGGCGACCGGTGAAATCCTGCGACTTCAGGAGGACAAGGCAAAGCTCTGCCACGAGATCGACCTGTTGAAGGAGAAGAATGCCGGATGGAAGAAGCTGCATGAGAATAGTAGTTCCTCGATGAAGATGCTGCAGGCCCTCGTCATGGAACAGAAGGAGGAGTTGGCGAAGCTCCGCATCAAGCACCCGGCTGCTGTCAAGGTACGTAATGCGGCCGTGGAACAGATGATGAAGGCTCGCGTCGAGAAATCCCGCGTCATGGACAGAATGAAGAAGATGGCGGAGGAGATGCGCAAGGAGATGGAGGTTGTGGAGGCAATGAAGAAGCAGTTATGACTCGACGATGAATTAGATCATTTGGAGTGATAATCTTCCTTCTTCTTTTGCTCCTGTGTTTCATCTTTTGCTTCGGGTGTTTCGCTGCACGTGTCACGTTCTCTGTGAGGCATGAATAGAACAATGCTTTTTTAGGGAATGAATAAAACAATGCTAACAATGAGATGACTAGCAAATTAGATCATTTTTATCGCCATATGGCACTGGGTTGCCGTGTTTTGTGCTCCTCGGTTGCAGTACTACTCCAGTGGAAAACTTGAGTATACCACATGGTTCTTTGCTCCTCCTCAGGTCGTCGGCGCATTTATACGAGCAGTCAAATCACAAGGCCCCACCTTCCAGCTATAATGAGCCGTCAAATCACAAAGGCCCTCGCCTCTCGTGAAACCGGCCAAGCTAGACTGCCCCGCCCTCTAGCCTTTTAAACAATGTATATTTTTGTACAACAGTAGTATCGATGGATTGCGCCATGGAGCAAAACTTGAAATTTAAAAAAGGTGGTACATATAGAGAGCGCTCGTCGCCAAATTATGCATATAGTACTATTAAAAAGGCTAGTCACAATAATGGTGTCCAGCACAACCCACCCCTCAAATAAAGTGACGGCGTGGAGCAACTCACCACTCCTCATTGAGCTGAACTGGAGCGGCGAGTTGCTGAACCACGCGCCTGCTTGGGG
This sequence comes from Triticum dicoccoides, assembly GCF_002162155.2. Classification (NCBI taxonomy): domain Eukaryota; kingdom Viridiplantae; phylum Streptophyta; class Magnoliopsida; order Poales; family Poaceae; genus Triticum; species Triticum dicoccoides. The sequence continues at coordinate 633,560,328 of NC_041387.1, forward strand.
CGGCAACTGGCTCCATCGGGCCAAGCAAGGTTGGTGAAGCACCGAGCGGCCTCGCCCGTATCCGGAGGGCTCGGCGGGCCACCCAGCCAGGTAATATGCCGGAGAACGGCTCATCGGAAGCCATCGGAAGAGTGGAGAAAATGGTGAAGAAGGAGATGGGGGAGCGGCGGAGGGGTGCGATTCTTGCCCGCTGTCTGTCTGGTCTCGAGAGGGCGGACGGTAGGAGCTTGGCCGGCGTCTGGCCTCATTTAAACTGAGGGCGGACGAGAGGAGCTCGGCCGGTGTTGCATTTAATTCCGGCCCGCTCATGAACGGATGTGTGGCCGGAGTAGGATTCTCGGTTTGCATGCGGGTTTAACGGTGGGGTTTAATGGAGGCGTCGGGCGTGCAGCGGGCGGCGCAGTACTATTTGATTTGACAGCAGTAATGAGCCGTCAAATCACCAAGGACCTCGCCTCTCGTGAAACCGGTCGAGCTAGACTGCCACGCCCTCTAGCCTTTTAAAAAATATATATACTCCACTTTTGTATAGTAGTAGTATCGATGGATTGCGCCATGGAGCAAAACTTGAAATTAAAAAAAGGTGGTACATATAGAGAGCGCTCATCGCCAAATTATGCATATAGTACTATTAAAAAGGCTTGTCACAATAATGGTGTCTAGCATAAGTGCACAACCCACCCCTCAAATAAAACTAAGCACCCTGGAATTCTTTGACAAAACTAAGCACCCTGAAATTCTTTGACAACTAAACTGCTGGCTATATGATGTTGGCCATATATATTGTACGTATATAATGTGAAAAAACGAGTGGTAGTACTATACCAACTAAAAGATGAAATGTAAGAAATACTAGTATGTACGTACTGAAGAGTTAAAGTAACGAGAAGAAACATAACATAGTTCTGCTGGGGGCTCAGCACAACACACCCCTCAAATTAAATTAAGCACACCTGAAATTAAACTTTGCAACTATTCCGGAAGAAACTACATTAGAACCACCATGAGCAACGACACTGCCACCTTGCTCGGAGTCCTCGTCCACGTCCTCGACTTCGTCCTTGTCCCTCTTCCTCTTGGCCGATACTTCTTTGCTTGAACCGCACACTTGGCTGTTGATCTTCATCCAACCCTTGTAGATATTGAAACAAAGGTAGCCATCCATTGCAGTGTAGTGGATGTGATCTATATCTAGTAGATTCCGCTGCCATGCATAACGATGAAACGTGTATGGAGGTTTCTCCAGTTTACCGTACGAAGGATGAACCATGGCTCCTTCCAGGGTCAGCATTGAAGGCTGACGAGAGGACACCAGCTGATTCTTCTAGAGGTCAAAGGTGTTGCCTACAACAAGTCCTATCCGACCCAGGATTTCTTTGTCATTACCAAAGTCTACAGTAGCGAATTTGACTAGGTTGCTCTCGAGGAAGTCCTTAAAATCCAGGCACTCAACATCGGCATGACATATGTGGTAGACCAAGCATAAGTCATGCACGCAAACCTGGATCACGGCGGGCTTCTTCCTATCTTCGTCCTTTAGATCCTTCTCTCGTCCCAGGACTGTCGTGTACTCAACATCTAGCCCAGTGACCCACTCATCATCTAAGTCTTCGAACATGCGTCTGAAGCGAGAAAGGCATCCTTTCACCGTCGCGGAAGAACGGGTGTAGATGACGTCGAACTCATCGCCGGTGATGGTTCTAATCTTGTACTCACCACCGATCATGGAGATTTGGGATGCCATGGATTTTGGAGGAGGGTTAGGATTAGTGGAATTGCCGTAATGTGAATGGACAGCACGACTAGGAGCGAACAGCCGTAGTATTAAAGGGCATGCAGGGACGAGTAGGAGCGAACTGCCAGCGTGCAAACTGTTGGAAATATGCCCTAGAGGCAATAATAAAATGGTTATTATTATATTTCCCTGTTCATGATAATTGTCTATTGTTCATGCTAAAATTGTATCAACTAGAAACCATAATACGTGTGTGAATACATAGACCACAACATGTCCCTAGTGAGCCTCTTGTTGACTAGCTCGTTGATTAATAGATGGTTATGGTTTTCTGACCATGGACATTGGATGTCATTGATAATGGGATCACATCATTAGGAGAATGATGTGATGGACAAGACCCAATCCTAAGCATAGCACAAGATCATGTAGTTCGTTTGCTAAAGCTTTTCTAATGTCAAGTATCAGTTTCTTAGACCATGAGATTGTGTAACTCCCGGATACCGTAGGCGTGCTTTGGGTGTACCAAACGTCACAACGTAACTGGGTGACTATAAAGGTGCATTACAGGTATCTCCGAAAGTGTCTGTTGGGTTGGCACGAATCGAGACTGGGATTTGTCACTCCGTATGACGAAGAGGTATCTCTGGGCCTACTCGGTAATGCATCATCATAATGAGCTCGATGTGACTAAGTAGTTAGTCACGGGATCATGCATTACGGAACGAGTAAAGTGACTTGCCGGTAACGAGATTGAACGAGGTATTGGGATACTGACGATCGAATCTCGGGCAAGTAACGTACCGATTGACAAAGGGAATTGTATACGGGATTGCTTGAATCCTTGACATCGTGGTTCATCCGATGAGATCATCGTGGAACATGTGGGAGCCAACATGGGTATCCAGATCCCGCTGTTGGTTATTGACCAGAGAACGTCTCGGTCATGTCTGTGAAGGAAATATGCCCTAGAGGCAATAATAAAGTTATTATTTATTTCCTTATTTCATGATAAATGTTTATTATTCATGCTAGAATTGTATTAACCGGAAACATGATACATGTGTGAATACATAGACAAACATATAGTCACTAGTATGCCTCTACTTGACTAGCTCATTAATCAAAGATGATTATGTTTCCTAACCATAGACATGTGTTGTCATTTGATTAATGGGATCACATCATTAGTAGAATGATGTGATTGACATGACCCATTCCGTTAGCCTAGCACTTGATCGTTTAGTATGTTGCTATTGCTTTCTTCATGACTTATACATGTTCCTGTAACTATGAGATTATGCAACTCCCGTTTACCTGAGGAACACTTTGGGTGCTACCAAACGTCACAACGTAACTGGGTGATTATAAAGGAGTACTACAGGTGTCTCCAAAGGTACATGTTGGGTTGGCGTATTTCGAGATTAGGTTTTGTCACTCCGATTGTCGGAGAGGTATCTCTGGGCCCTCTCGGTAATGCACATCACTATAAGCCTTGCAAGCAATGTGACCAATGAGTTGGTTACGGGATGATGTATTACGTAACGAGTAAAGAGACTTGCCGGTAACGAGATTGAACTAGGTATTGGATACCGACGATCGAATCTCGGGCAAGTAACATACCGATGACAAAGGGAACAACGTATGTTGTTATGCGGTTTGACCGATAAAGATCTTCGTAGAATATGTAGGAGCCAATATGGGCATCCAGGTTCCGCTATTGGTTATTGACCAAGAATAGTTCTAGGTCATGTCTACATAGTTCTCGAACCCGTAGGGTCCGCACGCTTAAGGTTTCGATGATAGTTATATTATGAGTTTATGAGTTTTGATGTACCGAAGGAGTTCGGAGTCCCGGATGAGATCGAGGACATAACGAGGAGTCTCGAAATGGTCGAGACGTAAAGATCGATATATTGGACGACTATATTTGGAGTTCGGAAAGGTTCCGAGTGATTCGGGTATTTTTCGGAGTACCGGAGAGTTACGGGAATTCGCCGGGGAGTATATGGGCCTTATTGGGCCATACGGGAATAGAGGAGAGAGGCCGAAAGGAAGGAGGCGCGCAGCCCCCCTCTAATCCGAATTGGACAAGGGGTGCGGCCCCCCTTTCCTTCGTCCTCTCCCCCTCTTTCCCCCCTTCTCCTACTCCAACACGGAAGGAGGGAGTCCTACTCCCGGTGGGAGTACGACTCCCCTTGGCGCGCCCCCTCCTAGGCCGGCCGCACCTCCCCCCTCCCTCCTTTATATACGGGGGCAGGGGGGCACCCCATGACACACAAGTTGATCTACGGATCGTTCCTTAGCCGTGTGCGGTGCCCCCTCCACCATATTCCACCTCGGTTATATCGTCACGGAGTTTAGGCGAAGCCCTGCGCCGGTAGAACATCATCATCATCACCACGCCGTCGTGCTGACGAAACTCATCCCCGAAGCTTTGCTGGATCGGAGCCCGGGGATCGTCATCGAGCTGAACGTGTGCTGAACTCGGAGGTGCCGTACGTTCGGTACTTGGATCGGTCGCATCGTGAAGACGTCCGACTACATCAACCGCGTTGTCATAACGCTTCCGCTTACGGTCTACGAGGGTACGTGGACAACACTCTCCCCTCTCGTTGCTATGCCATCACCATGATCTTGCGTATGCGTAGGAATTTTTTTGAAATTAGTACGTTCCCCAACAGTGGCATCCGAGCCTAGGTTTTATGCGTTGATGTTATATGCACGAGTAGAACACAAGTGAGTTGTGGGCGATACAAGTCATGCTGCTTACCAGCATGTCATACTTTGGTTCGGCGGTATTGTGAGATGAAGCGGCCCAGACCGACATTACGCGTACGCTTACGCGAGACTGGTTTCACCGTTACGAGCACTTGTGCTTAAAGGTGGCTGGCGGGTGTCTGTCTCTCTCACTTTAGCTGAATCGAGTGTGGCTACGCCCGGTCCTTGCGAAGGTTAAAACAGCACCAACTTGACGAACTATCGTTGTGGTTTTTATGCGTAGGTAAGAATGGTTCTTGCTAAAGCCCGTAGCAGCCACGTAAAATTTGCAACAACAAAGTAGAGGACGTCTAACTTGTTTTTGCAGGGCATGTTGTGATGTGATATGGTCAAGACGTGATGCTATATTTTATTGTATGAGATGATCATGTTTTGTAACCGAAGTTATCGGCAACTGGCAGGAGCCATATGGTTGTCGCTTTATTGTATGAAATGCAAACACCCTGTAATTGCTTTACTTTATCTCTAAGCGGTAGCAATAGTCGTAGAAGCAATAGATGGCGTAACGACAACGATGCTACGATGGGGATCAAGGTGTCGCGCCAGTGACGATGGTGATCACGACGGTGCTTCAAAGATGGAGATCACAAGCACAAGATGATGATGGCCATATAATATCACTTATATTGATTGCATGTGATGTTTATCCTTTATGCATCTTATCTTGCTTTGATTGACGGTAGCATTTTAAGATGATCTCTCACTAATAATCAAGAAGTGTTCTCCCTGAGTATGCACCGTTGCGAAAGTTCTTCGTGCTGAGACACCACGTGATGATCGGGTGTGATAGGCTCTACGTTCAAATACAACGGGTGCAAAACAGTTGCACACGCGGAATACTCAGGTCATACTTGACGAGCCTAGCATATACAGATATGCCCTCGGAACATGGAGACCGAAAGGTCGAGCGTGAATCATATAGTAGATATGATCAACATATTGATGTTCACCGTTGAAACTACTCCATCTCACGTGACGATCGGACATGGTGTAGTTGATATGGATCACGTAATCACTTAGAGGATTAGAGGGATGTCTATCTAAGTGGGAGTTCTTAAGTAATATGATTAATTGAACTTAAATTTATCATGAACTTAGTCCTGGTAGTATTTTGCAAATTATGTTGTAGATCAATAGCTTGCGTTGTTGCTTTCATATGTTTATTTTGATATGTTCCTAGAGAAAATTGTGTTGAAAGATGTTAGTAGCAATGATGCGGATTGGATCCGTGATCTGAGGTTTATCCTCATTGCTGCACAGAAGAATTATGTCCTTGATGCACCGCTAGGTGACAGACCTATTGCAGGAGCAGATGCAGACGTTATGAACGTTTGGCTAGCTCAATATGATGACTACTTGATAGTTTTGTGCACCATGCTTTACGGTTTAGAATCGGGACTTCAAAGACGTTTTGAACGTCATGGACCATATGAGATGTTCCAGGAGTTGAAGTTAATATTTCAAGCAAATACCTGAGTTGAGAGATATGAAGTCTCCAGCATGTTCTATGGCTAAAACATGGAGGAGAATCGCTCAACTAGTGAGCATGTGCTCAGATTGTCTGGGTACTACAATCACTTGAATCAAGTGGGAGTTAGTCTTTCCGGATAAGATAGTGATTGACAGAATTCTCTAGTCACCATCACCAATTTAGTAGAACTTTGTGATGAACTACAGTATGCAAGGGATGACGAAAACGATTCCCGAGCTCTTCGTGATGTTGAAATCGACGAAGGTAGAAATCAAGAAAGAGCATCAAGTGTTGATGATTGACAAGATCACTAGTTTCAAGAAAAGGGCAAAGGGAAAGAAAGGGAAACTTCAAGTAGAATGGCAAACAAGTTGTCACTCCCGTGAAGAAGACCAAAGCTGGACCAAAGCCTGAAACTGAGTGCTTACACTGCAAAGGAAATGGTCACTGAAAACGGAAATACCCTGAATATTTGGTGGTTAAGAAGGATGGCAAAGTGTACAAGGGTATATTTGATATACTGGTTATTGATGTGTACCTTACTAGTGTTTATAGTAGCCCCTGAGTATTTGATACTTGTTCAGTTGCTAAGATTAGTAACTCGAAACAGGAGTTATATAAACAGAGACTGGTTGAAGGGGAAGTGACGATGAGTGTTGGAAGTGGTTCCAAGGTTGATATGATCATCATCGCACACTCCCTATACTTTCGGGATTAGTGTTGAACCTAAATAAATGTTATTTGGCGTTTGCGCTGAGCATGAATATGATTTGATCATGTTTATTGCAATACGGTTATTCATTTAAAATCAGAGAATAATTGTTGTTCTGTTTAAATGAATAAAACCTTTGATGGTCATACGCCCAATGAAAATAGTTTGTTGGATCTCGATCGTAGTGATACACATATTCATAATATTGATGCCAAAAGATGCAAAGTTGATAATGATAAGTGCAACTTATTTGTGGCACTGCCGTTTGGGTCATATCGGTGTAAAGCGCATGAAGAAACTCCATAAAGATGGATTTTCGGAATCACTTGGTTATGAATCATTTGATGCTTGCGAACCGTGCCTTTTGGGCAAGATGACTAAAACTCCGTTCTCCGGAACAATGGAACAAGCTACTGACTTATTGGAAATAATACATACCGATGTATGCGATCCAATGAGTGTTGATGCTCGTGGCAAGTATCGTTATTTTCTGACCTTCACAAAATGATTTGAGCAGATATGGGTATATCTACTTGATGAAACATAAGTCTGAAATAGTTGAAAGGTTCAAAGAATTTCAGAGTGAAGTGGAAAAATCATCATAACAAGAAAATAAAGTTTCTGCGATCTGATCGCGGAGACGAATATTTGAGTTACGAGTTTGGTCTTCAATTAAAACAATGTGGAATAGTTTCACAGCTCACGCCACCTGGAACACCACAATGTTATGGTGTGTCAGAACGTCGTAACCGCACTTTATTGGATATAGTGTGATCTATGATGTCTCTTACTGATTTACCATTATCATTTTGGGGTTATGCATTAGAGACAGCTGCATTCACGTTAAAAGGGCACCCTCTAAATCCGTTGAGACGACATCGTATGAACTATGGTTTAGAAGTAAACCTAAGCTGTCATTTCTTAAAGTTTGGGGTTGCGATGCTTATATAAAAAAGGTTTTCAACCTGATAAGCTCGAACCCAAATCGGAGAAGTGCGTCTTCATAGAATACCCAAAGGAAATAGTTGGGTACTCCTTCTATCACAAATCCAAAGGCAAAACATTCGTTGCTAAGATGGATCCTTTCTAGAGAAGAAGTTTCTCTCGAAAGAAGTGAGTGGGAGGAAAGTAGAAATTGATGAGGTAATTGTACCTTCTCCCTTATTGGAAAGTAGTTCATCACAGAAATCAGTTCCTGTGATTCCTAAACCAATTAGTAAGGAAGCTAATGATGATGATCATGAAGCTTCAGATCAAGTTATTACCGAACCTCGTAGGTCTTCCAGAATAAGATCCGCACCAAAGTGGTACGGTAATCCTGTTCTAGAAGTCATGTTGCTAGACCATGATGAACCTACGAACTATGAGGAAGCGATGATGAGCCCAGATTCCGCGAAATGGTTTGAGGCCATGAAATCTGAGATGGGATCCATGTATGAGAACAAAGTATGGACTTTGATTGACTTGCTTGATGATCAGCAAGCCATGTTAAATAAATGGATCTTCAAGAGGAAGACGGACACTGATAGTAGTGTTACTATCTATTAAGCTTGACTTGTTGCGAAAGGTTTTCGACAAGTTCAAGGTGTTGACTACAATGAGATTTTCTCAACTATAGCGATGCTTAAGTCTGTCCGAATCATGTTAGCAATTGCCGCATTTTATGAAATCTGGCAAATGGATAAACAAAACTGCATTCCTTAATGGTTTTCTTAAAGAAGAGTTGTATATGATGCAACCAGAAGGTTTTGTCAATCCTAAAGGTGCTAACAAATTGTGCAAGCTCCAGCAATCCATCTATGGACTGGTGCAAGCATCTCGGAGTTGGAATATATGCTTTGATGAGTTGATCAAAGCATATGGTTTTATACAGACTTTTGAAGAAGCCTGTATTTACAAGAAAGTGAGTGGGAGCTCTGTAGCATTTCTAATATTATATGTGGATGACATATTATTAATTGGAAATGATATGGAAATTCTGGATAGCATGAAAGGATACTTGAATAAAAGTTTTTCAAAGCAAGACCTCGGTGAAGCTGCTTACACATTGAGCATCAAGATCTATATAGATAGATCAAGACGCTTGATAAGATTTTTCAATGAGTACATACCTTGATAAATTTTTGAAATAGTTCAAAATGGAACAGTCAAAGAAGGAGTTCTTGCCTATGTTACAAGGTGTGAAGTTGAGTAAGACTCAAGACCCGACCATTGCAGAAAATAGAAAGAGAATAAAAAGTCATTCCCTATGCCTCAGTCATAGGTTCTATAAAGTATGCTATGCTGTGAACCAGACCTATTGTATACCTTGCTCTAAGTTTGACAAAGGAATACAATTTTGATCTAATAGTAGATCACTGGACAACAGTCAAGAATATCCTTAGTGAGGACTAAGGAGATGTTTCTCGATTATGGAGGTGATAAAAGAGCTCGTCGTAAAAGTTACATCGGTGCAAACTTTTACACCGATCCAGATGACTCTAAGTCTCAATCTGGATACATATTGAAAGTGGGAGCAATTAGCTAGAGTAGCTCCGTGCAAAGCATTGTAGACATAGAATATTTGCAAAATACATACGACTCTGAATATGACAGACCCGTTGACTAAGCTTCTCTCACGAGCAAAACATGATCATACCATAGTACTCTTTTGGGTGTTAATCACATAGCGATGTGAACTAGATTATTGACTCTAGTAAACCCTTTGGGTGTTGATCACATGATGATGTGAACTATGGGTATTAATCACATGCAGATGTGAATATTGGTGTTAAATCACATAGCGATGTGAACTAGATTATTGACTCTAGTGCAAGTGGGAGACTGAAGGAAATATGCCCTAGAGGCAATAATAAAGTTATTATTTATTTCCTTATTTCATGATAAATGTTTATTATTCATGCTAGAATTGTATTAACCGGAAACATGATACATGTGTGAACACATAGACAAACATATAGTCACTAGTATGCCTCTACTTGACTAGCTCATTAATCAAAGATGATTATGTTTCCTAACCATAGACATGTGTTGTCATTTGATTAATGGGATCACATCATTAGTAGAATGATGTGATTGACATGACCCATTCCGTTAGCCTAGCACTTGATCGTTTAGTATGTTGCTATTGCTTTCTTCATGACTTATACATGTTCCTGTAACTATGAGATTATGCAACTCCCGTTTACCTGAGGAACACTTTGGGTGCTACCAAACGTCACAACGTAACTGGGTGATTATAAAGGAGTACTACAGGTGTCTCCAAAGGTACATGTTGGGTTGGCGTATTTCGAGATTAGGTTTTGTCACTCCGATTGTCGGAGAGGTATCTCTGGGCCCTCTCGGTAATGCACATCACTATAAGCCTTGCAAGCAATGTGACCAATGAGTTGGTTACGGGATGATGTATTACGTAACGAGTAAAGAGACTTGCCGGTAACGAGATTGAACTAGGTATTGGATACCGACGATCGAATCTCGGGCAAGTAACATACCGATGACAAAGGGAACAACGTATGTTGTTATGCGGTTTGACCGATAAAGATCTTCGTAGAATATGTAGGAGCCAATATGGGCATCCAGGTTCCGCTATTGGTTATTGACCAAGAATAGTTCTAGGTCATGTCTACATAGTTCTCGAACCCGTAGGGTCCGCACGCTTAAGGTTTCGATGACAGTTATATTATGAGTTTATGAGTTTTAATGTACCGAAGGAGTTCGGAGTCCCGGATGAGGTCGGGGACATGACGAGGAGTCTCGAAATGGTCGAGACATAAAGATCTATATATTGGACGACTATATTCGGAGTTCGGAAAGGTTTCGAGTGATTCGGGTATTTTTCGGAGTACCGGAGAGTTACGGGAATTCGCCTGGGAGTATATGGGCCTTATTGGGCCATACGGGAATAGAGGAGAGAGACCGAAAGGAAGGAGGTGCGCAGCCCCCTCTAGTCCGAATTGGACAAGGGGTGCGGCCCCCCTTTCCTTCCTCCTCTCCCCCTCTTTCCCCCTTCTCCTACTCCAACAAGGAAGGAGGGAGTCCTACTCCCGGTGGGAGTACGACTCCCCTTGGCGCGCCCCCTCCTAGGCCGGCCGCACCTTCCCCCTCCCTCCTTTATATACGGGGGCAGGGGGGCACCCCATGACACACAAGTTGATCTACGGATCGTTCCTTAGCCGTGTGCGGTGCCCCCCTCCACCATATTCCACCTCGGTTATATCGTCGTGGAGTTTAGGCGAAGCCCTGCGCCGGTAGAACATCATCATCGTCACCACGCCGTCGTGCTGACGAAACTCATCCCCGAAGCTTTGGTGGATCGGAGCCCGGGGATCGTCATCGAGCTGAACATGTGCTGAACTCGGAGGTGCCGTACGTTCGGTACTTGGATCGGTCGGATCGTGAAGACGTACGACTACATCAACCGCGTTGTCATAACGCTTCCGCTTACGGTCTACGAGGGTACGTGGACAACACTCTCCCCTCTCGTTTCTATGCCATCACCATGATCTTGCCTGTGCGTAGGATTTTTTTTTGAAATTACTACGTTCCCCAACAGTCTGCATGGTTCCCAAACCCATAGGGTCTACACACTTAAGGTTCGATGACGCTAGGGTTATAAAGGAAGTTTGTATGTGGTTACTAGATGTTGTTCGGAGTCCCAGATGAGATCTCGGATGTCACGAGGAGTTCCGGAATGGTCCGGAGGTAAAGATTTATATATGGGAAGTCCAGTTTCAGTCACCGGAATAGTTTCGGGGGTTATCGGTATTGTACCGGGACCACCGAGAGATATCCCGAGGTCCACCGGGTGGGGCCACCTGCCCCGGGGGGCTTAATGGGCTGAATATGGGAGGGAACTAGCCCCTAGTGGGCTGGTGCGCCCCTCCCCAAGGGCCCAAGGCGCCTAGGGTTGAAAACCCTAGGGGAGGGGGCCGCCTGCACCTTGCTTGGGGGGCAAGTCTCCCTCTCCTGGCCGCCGCCCCTCCCCTCTAGATGGGATCTGGAGGGGGCCGGCCCCCTCTCCCCTTCCCCTATAAATAGTGGAGGTTTTGGGGCTACCAAGAACATGAGTTTTCCTCTCCCTGGCACAGCCCTACCCCTCTCCCTCCTCGTCTCATGCAGTGCTTGGCGAAGCCCTGCTGGAGTGCCACGCTCCTGCATCACCACCACGCCGTTGTGCTGCTGCTGGACGAAGTCTTCCCTATCCTCTCCCTCTCTCCTTGCTGGATCAAGGCACGGGAGACGTCATCGGGTTGTACGTGTGTTGAACGCGGAGGCACCATTCTTTGGTGCTTAGATCGGATTCGGCCGTGATCTGAATCGCTTCGTGAACGACTCCACCGACCGCGTTCTTGTAACGCTTCTGCATCGCGATCTTCAAGGGTATGAAGATGCACTCCCCTCTCTCTCGTTGCTAGTATCTCCATAGATTGATCTTGGTGATGCGTAGAAAATTTTGAATTTCTGCTACGTTCCCCAACACAAATGGCAGGGTAGTGGCTTTCCATTCACCCATGATATGGGCTTTCGAGAGCCCTTGGATCTGAGATCAAATGGTTGCATGGCGTGATTCTAGACCTATGGGTGAATATCCTATCCTGGAGGGTTATTCTGCAAATTTTCAGCAACTTAGCTTGCGACCGTTTGATCTCAGATCCAAGGGCTGCCAGTAGCCTGTATCATGGTCGCGACTACCACGACCATCGCGTCACTTGCACGGTTGCGCCCTTGGAGATTTAACACGGTGCGTTAGGCTATCTAATGTTGGCATGTCATACATAGTCATCACTTAGTCACTCATACTTCAACAATGTTGGCTATAAATGTAATTTTTTTACTTCTCTCTATCTCTTTCTTCGTACTCCCTTCGTCCCATAATACAAGAACGTTTTTGACACTAGTGTAGTGCCAAAAACGTTCTTATATTATGGGACACAGGGAGTACTAGTATTTATTGCATTTGCCAAGGAGTGACCTCTTCCAATGAAAGGTGTTGCTAAGTTTGCTTCATTTAATTAGCTATAGACTCAAAATTGTCTTTTCACGTAGGTAAACGCGTTTATCGCCGTTTCTTCCTTGGGTCACCAAACTAGTCTCTCTCTTCTTGATTAACTTGCCACATCAGACTTTATGCCTATGTGGCAAGCTTAGCACCTGTAGGAGCAAGTAAGGCTGCTTGTAATGGGAGTAGTATCATGCATGCCAACTATGCAATCTTGATGAGGTGACGTCGAATTAAATGAAGAAAAGAGAGAGTTGAATATCATAAGATGATACTGTAGTATCATATTAAATGATGTGCTACTATGTGTCATGCATGACAATAAATAAACTATCCTATGATATACTACTAGGGAAAAGCCTAGCAGCAGCGCGGGTTTTAGGCCTATCAATAGCGCGGGGACCGGCGCTACTAATAAGGCGCTACAGCTAACGTATAGCAGTAGCACTGTCGTCCCACGCTACTACTATACATGAATAGCTGTAGCACTCTTTACAGAAGGGCGCTGCTGATATTATCTGCAGCACTGTTTACAAGGAAGCGCTACTGGTAAGACGACGCTACTGCTAAATTTCCCCCTCGCTACTACTAGTTTTATTAGTTTTTTCCCTCCAGATTTGTTTTGTATTTGAATAGGCTTTATACAATAATCTTTAGCATATCATACACATACAAATGTAATCATAGCATATACATACAATTAGTCTCATCAAATTATGTCATCATCATAATCATCATCCAACACAAAATAGTCTCTCGTCATCATATCGAAAATAGCGATACAAGTCTCGATTACTTGCAAATACATCGTCATCCATCTAAACAATGATATACGTGAGAAGAGCTATCACTTTGAGTACATGAGTTCGTATCCCTCTCTCGCATTAGTGTGAACCTAAACTAACTACTACCTATCACTCGAAAACAGGAAACTGGTACACCTGGGCCTGACACTCCGGCCACTCATCGTATATATACTCCTGGCGTAGGCTAAAAAATTCGTCTGCCGCCCGGTAGACGTCGTCGCAATCACCAGAACCCTGTCCTTCATCGTTGCTATCCATGTTTCCTATGATTAAATCTAATCAATTAATTCTAGACCTAATAAAATGAATAATGACGTAAAAAAGGCCTATTGTTTTGCAGGAACGTTGACTTCTTCATGGTGCGGCAAATCCCGGGCACTCGATATGTCCTAGTTTGTAGAACAAGTCATGCCAAAATTCACGAAAAATTTCGGCATGACCTTTGCTAAAAAGTGGACAAATCGAGAACCTGAAATTTGCCGGAACAGAAATGAATCAACATTCCGGCAAAACATAGGCCACTCAGCATCATTCCCTGGAAACAACAAAGCCACTTGGGCATAATCGAACCACTTCAATGAAAAGATATAACATGAGCAAACACTATTGAGGAATTTGCATATAACATGGCCACTTCACTGAAAAGATATAATCAACAATAATGGAATATGCAAATGAACATCAGTGGCATATATCATATAAAAACAATCTTGTTTTTTGTTTAAACTAGCAGGGTTACCCGCGCATTTGCGCGGCTAGATTTATAAAATTTATAATTAATTAGAAGCTATATTCTACGTGTTGAATAATTTTGCATTTTTAAAATAAACATCGTATAGTACCATTGAGGTAATTTAGGTCACTTCTAAGGTGTGTTAAACTAACATTTCTTTTATTGATAATGAATTATATATAACTACTAAATACAAATATGTTTAGTTGAAAAGATACACTTTGAATTGAAACATATTATCGTCGGCGTGTATCCAGAATCCAGAAATAAAAGAAGGATGCATCCACAAGCCTCCTCAGCGATTTGGAAGATCCGACCGTCCATCTCGATTCCTTGATGCGTTTCCAGCCGTCGGATCGAGAGCTGGGAGGATCTGGGCCGTCGGATCTGGAAGAAATACTGCTGGAATGAATAGTAATGGCAACATAATGTAAATACCATGCCCCCACCAGGGCATTTTGGTAATTTCGCGTGGCGGGGTATAATAGGGCCGACTCCCTTGGTGAACCCTAGCCGCTCG
>NC_041387.1:633575520-633623096 GCF_002162155.2 Triticum dicoccoides
CCCGCGCCCCCCTCGCCCTGCCCGTCCAAGCTCAGGGTCGAGGGGCGCGACCCCTTGCGCGACGAAAACCCTAGCCGCCCCCGTCGCTCCTTGGTCCTTGCAGCCTCAGCCTCAGCCACCGCCGCGCCCCTGTCCCCCTCTCCTCCCCGTTCCTCTCCTGCCGCCGTTCGCCTACTCTGCCCGGTCGTGCTCCCTTCGCCTCCTCCGCCTAGATGTGCGACTCGAGCCGGCAAGATCCAGCCATGGCAGCCAACTCTGCCCTTCCCGAGCCTGACGACGAAGGGGTTGGTGAGCGCGGTGGTGGCCATGGATGAACTCGAGCCCGGGCGTGTGGGCGTGTTGGTGGAGCCATCTATCTACCCGAGGGAGCTAATTCGGTAATGGAAAGACCCGACCGCCGCTCAGGGGCATTCTGGCATCTGCCGCCGCCGATCTAGATCTAGCTCCAGGTTAGTTCATCAGCATACTCCATCTCAAATACTGGCTGTAGAACTCTATTTTCGTCTAATATGTTGTATGCAACCCATTTTCCAGATCAGAAGTGGCGGATGGGAGCCCATCCGATCTATTTTCACTCCGATGTGCGAGCAGCCGATGCACCTAAACTCGACCATGATTGGAAACGCAGGTATTCATCCAGGGAGCCGTAATTATGCAATTCTGGATTCGGATTTGCTAATAACACATTAGCTAGATTTAGGCATGTGCAGAGATGTGTACGGTTCAGAACTTGAGAGCAGCTACATCTGTTGTATGCGTACTTGCATTCTTGTTTTCCTTTGGACTGTGAGGTAAGAAAGTGATGTGATGAAGAAAACTGATGTTATTACTTCTCGTATTTATAGGAAGCAGTACCGTAATGTGCTTACACAGAGGGCAACACCAAGCAAGATGAGCTATATTGAATGGTGTATGTTGAGCTCTAAAGACAAGCACGGCCCTGGCACTGGCAGCCGGACAACTCGAGTGTGGCGTCCACGCTGGCGTGCAGTGGCTTCAAGCGGCTCTTCCCGGCTTCCCACCACCGTCGTCGGCCAAGCGCATCCGTGCGCTCCTGCCATGGCGGCACGGCTCCGTCAAGCCCAATGGGGCATCCATCCCTGAGGGCAGCGAGCTGGAGCTGGGCCTGGACAAGGGATTCAGCTTTTCCAAGCACTTCTTCGCCAAGTACGAGCTCGGCAAGGAGGTCGGATGTGGCCACTTCGGATACACCTGCGCCGCCAAGGCCTAGAAGGGCGAGCACAAGGCCAGGACATCGCTGTCAAGGTCATCCCCAAGGACAAGGTCCGACACTCCTCCTCTTGCCATGGCCATGCCCTCTCGTTCTCGACTTGCTTGCAGAAATGTCTCTGCCATTCAGTCTCTTGCTGTCTATGTTCAGTTGCATACTCTGCATTTTACCACTTCTTTCTCTACGCGTAATTGGGTATCAAGCATGTTCGTCTGAATGATGTTGTCATATGAGCAGCATTGATCCCTAGCATTGGTAAGCACTGTAAGGTCCCTCTTCTCATGTTTCTGGTACAAACACATCTATACAATACTAAAATGCTTTCATTAAATAATTACTTCTGCAGTTTTTTCTCAAGGACTATACTCATTCAGGGAAAATTTTAATTAGTAATTCTAAAAAAAAGTTAGCTAGACTTATTTTGTGTTCTTAGACCCAGGTTGATTGTAGACAAGAAGAGAAATTTAAATAATGGCCCCTTGCACGCTAATTCCTAGACCCAGGTTGACTGAATCTCTTCATTATATCATCAGTCGCTCCTTCCTACTTATCTTTCAGTGAAGAGTTAAATCTATCTTGTTCTTGCACTATTTTTTTATTTTAGCACTAGAGGTACTGTGTGGAGCTCTATTCCTCCAACACATTGTTTATTCATCGTATGAAGTTCCATCATAGTGTTAATATCATCTTAAGGTTTGACGGCTGACTGATTGGCATGTCTTTTTGTTGTTGTCTGCAGTTGTGTGTGCTTCACCTTGGCTTGCCTTTGCTCAATTTGGTGCACTACTAGATTATGAATCTCTAAACCAGTTGGGGCTTGTGATTGGTGTTTATGTTAGTTGGGTGCAGATAATGAGAAACATAGTAAGGTACGAATGCTACTAATTTGTTCCTCACATGCATAGACATAAAGAAAGGTGAGGATCCACATGTGCGTATGTTCTATCATTTTTCCCTAACAAAATTTTCAGCAAATAGCTAGGGTCAAAAATGCAAAGCAGTTGAACTAGAAAATTGTGTACCACATGAGCAGTATATAACGATGGATTGTTATCGTGGGTGAAAGCAGTTTATCACGATGGCATTGTTACGATTTTCCTGCCAATTAAATATGGCCAAGATGCTTCCTTTCCATAATAAATTTTCTTCCGACCAACTGACTTTATTTTGTGTATCTCCTTTTAGTTTGTTGAATCAGGCTTGCCAACTAAGCAAAACCAAGATACGAAACCATGCCAAACAAAAGAGAAACCACTAAAACTTTATATATTTTTGAGCTGTACAGTAGGGTAACTTCCCACTGCTATTTTTATTAAAAGCAAGCCAAAACTATTTTTTGCGAAGTGTACAGGAGGAATGTAGGTGAAATTGTATTTGATGCATATTCCCTTTGTTCTGACTTCTGTTTGATACATACTCTATTTTAGAAAATATATAGGATATAGCCAATAGGGCAAGTTTATGGTTACATTTATCTTTACGATGCTTATACGAAGAATGTAGAGGAAAATATATTTCACATGGCATTTCAGTTTCTGAATTTTCCCTCGACTTTTATTTTTTTTTCATATATTTTCTTTTTATATTGTTTATATTGCACAATGATAAGGTTTCCTTATTTCATATTTTAAGATATCATCTGCTTGGTCATCTCATAGGCTCATAGCTCTTTCTGTTTGTGTTTGAATATATTTTATGATTGAAAATTTGATGTGGGACTGGGAAAATCTCAGTTCTATGTACATGATTCTTCTATTTTTTTCATGGTGTTGAATGTCCTCATATATACCCGTTTGTTATGTTTATGTCCTATAAATAATGAAATGGTTTATATAGAAAGTTTTTATGTTTTTGTTATAGTATGTTGTCGATGATGTGTTTGGTCTGGAACATGGAGATTAACATTAAAATTTTCGTATCTTCTATCTTTATGCTTTGTTATTTACTTTATGCAACCCAGATTTTCCTATTTTGCACTGCCACTGGCTTGCTTTCGGTGTCGTATGACCCAACTCTTTTTGCTGAACTTGACGCGGATCAATTGTCCTGTCTTGCTTTTGAAACATATTAAATGTTTCTTCTTTGTCATGATCTTGACAATCAATTATCCTATAGATACTAAAGTCATTAGTTCTGAGCGAATATTGTAATTTCCTTTGGATGTACTAAGCAATTTATAGTATATTGACATGTTGGACCATGGCGCTGGGATGGGCAGCCTGCCTCAAAGGCGCACTTCCGGTCGACACATGATGGTCAGACTTAGCACTGGAGGTGTTATGAGACAGGCCCGAATGATGATGGCCACAATATAATGTTACTCTGCAGGCTGCCGCGGACTTGGTAAGCATGATTCTTCCTCACCTTATTATATTACCAATCTGTCGCACATGTGTGTACATCCTCAGGGTGTCTATGTGGAGCATATAGTACACGATTGACTAATAGTAATTTAGTTTTGACTTCCACCATACCAGAATAGTTTTATGATTGAACTATTGCTGGTATGCTCCTCTTGCTTTTCTATTGCCTAGCTTTATTTAGTTTGCAGCATCAAGGAATGGTGCATTCTAAAATAAGAAAACTGAGGTTGTGATAACTTTATTGAAATGCTTTCAGATCCATCTTAATTTCTTTAAAGGAGTAGCCACTGCCATTTCAAAGTTGTATAGTGTTCTCGCTGAATACTCATGTCCTTTAAAAGTTTAAGTTTGTCTTAAAAGCTCACCATGTTCCTTTTAACAAAATTAATGCAATGATTTGCTATGTCTGACAAAGGCTGGTCAATTGGGCATCGACTGAAACCAGTCAATTTTTGGCTCTTACTCATATAGTTATTCATATGAACTTATTCAATTATGTTTGGCATGGTCCATAGGTGATTATATGACCTATTCCATTTGCTTTTCCTGTAGGCCATGGAAGTTAGTGGGGTTTTTGGCTCTTACTGATATAGTTATTCATATGAAAATAAACATGTGATGATTGGGTTTCACGTATTGGTGAGGAGGGTGCTTGATTGGTTCAGAACCCTAGCTGGTTCTCATATTTATGTTTGAGGAATCCGTCGTTTGAGAATTTGCTATGGTTGTCGGTTAGGTTCACGACATGGAGACGTTAACAGTGTTCTCCATCGAGATGTTAACTGAACTTCAAAAGAAATCAGTTGGTTGTTTGTCCAAAATTATTTCAAACCTGAGAACTTGGGGTTGCTTAGAGTTAGATATTTTGTAAAAGGTTGTCGTGCTGCTATACTACTGATGAGTCACAAAGGGTCGAGTTAATTGCTACAATACTAACTCTAATTAGCATTACTAGCATATTTATCATTTCCTTAATTGTTAATAATATATGTAATGCTCACTCTGCTTCGACGGTCAATCCTTGACGCCTGTCACAACAAAGGTGAGTCAACGGTTTGGTTCCTCTATCCCTCTTTCTCTACTTTATCCACACTCAAATCTCACTCTTCTGGCTCAGATCCAGCGCACAACGCATGGTGGACGTGGACATTAGAGTTGTTTGCAATAAGGGATCTCCAGGCTCGGCATCATCGAGGACAAGAATCTCTGAACCAAAGGTAACAACCCAAACCGTTGTTACAACTAATTTGTCAAGAAGATAAGCTTCTGTGAACAGTCGAGCCAAGGCAAATGCTAGGATAAAAAATGCAGGTCTTGATATGCTTTACACACAACATGGTTCTCTTCATTTCATGCATAATTTCCTGAGTTCAATAAAATGATCAAAAAACACCAAAGCCGAGTTTGCTTCTCACTTCCTTTTGGTGGTTAGGATGTGAAGTTTGAATAAGAGAGGAAAAGGGAACTGCATTAATTGAATAATTTTATCCTGGTGATGAGTTGTTCACCCTGCTATCCAGGCACAGATCACAAAGCTGCTGGCAACATACTGTCTTTCCCAAGTGTTCTTCTTCTGCATTGCAACAGTCTGCCTATATTTTATAAGCACACACAGACACATGTGGTGCATACAAGTGAACTGAGCTAAATTAGCTTTAGATCTAGAGTATTATTTTTATGTGCAGGCATGGACGTGTGTTGTGTGATTAATTTTAGAGGTGAAGTCATGGTATGGTTTATTAGGCATGATTGACAGATTAGCACTATGTATATCTAAATTAAACAGAATGGTAGGCCATAAATGTTAATTTATTATTCTTTTTAGATAGTTGAGTCTTCTTCAGTGAGCATCCTTTCTATTTTATCCGCATGATATATAAGTTTGTATTCATTCAGTCCCGTATTGCTAGCTTTGAAATGGAAACATGCCTTATTTTTTTCTGTTGCAAAAGTCATGGATGCAGACTTCTAGGTAAAACAGGGCGCCATTCATCACAAACTAAAATAATGCACCAGCACCAAAACATTAGTTCGCGAGTCTTTTTGTTTCAGCCCAGGGCCAATTTACTCAGTGCAGCAACATGTTTTTAAATATACTTCTTTCCTGAGTTTAGTTTGTTTTTCATCTTACAGTAACACTAAATGCAAAGTGTATGATGATACACCTGATCTTGGTTTAGTTTGATCAACAGAAATTAAACTCATTGTTCCCTGCTTTACAAATAAATGCAGTGGCTTGTGGGATTATCCCTTTGTAAAACAATTATTTAAGCCTTTTCTTTCCTCTGTAGGAAGATGACTATGTAATACTGATTCCCCATTCCCACATCTTTGCCCTCATGCTTCAAGCTCTCAAGTTGCCCCCTGCAACTTACCATCACAAGACATGTCCGGGTAACGAGTCACATGATGGTTACTTTCAATTCATCGTTATAGTTGATCGATGGTTTGCTTGTTCCAACCTCGATATCTGGTGTGATCTCAAAGAACTATGATGATGCAGAAGACAGCGCTGCTATCGCAGCCATTAGGTTTATGGAGGATGCATGTGGCAAGGAAATTAGGGATTATCACTACTCCCACGTTAAAAGCTGGAAAATCAAGTCACACACTTGGTAAAGTTGCTGGTTGCAGCAAACAAGACGATAAAGAAGGTGCGCAGAGGATGGTACTATGCTGTCGGATACATGAGCTCGTATTCTACCCAGATATAGAATACGACAGTTGCCCGACACCTAAGAGGGCAGGACAACACCAAAAGGGCTATGAAAACAGCACTCACAAGCACAGGAAAGTTGGCAAAAAGGCTACATTATATTTGCATGAAATCGGAGCAGTGCCTGGACACCAGGGATAGTATCTGGTGAGTTCGGTCAGCACATCGTACCCAACATGCTTAGGGAGCATTGCCTTTGCCCTTTTGATGTTCTTCTATATCCTGTTATGTTTGTAATGGAAGGTACCACCTGGTAGTATGTTGCTGTTCTCACTTTGCTTTGAACAAGTCATGTATAAACTTTAAGTTTTAGTTCCTATCTCTGTGTCGTAAACAATGTTCTTGTGTTCTATCTCTCATCGTATGAAAGCACCGAGCTTGATTCTGTCTTATATTTTGATTGTCATTTTCAGTTCAATTATGTTATCTTTCTAACACAAATAGTTGCCTATACATGCTATACCTGGTTTTCTACATACACTTTGCTATACGCTTTGTCAAAACGTTGTGACCGGCACCCTCGCGCTATGGCGCGAACCCGACCTAGTGTATATGTATGCTTGGAGAATCCTTTTTGTTTCTCTGCATTAGCATTAGCGTATTATATATGTGTTGTTTTATTGGGGAACGTGTACTACTATGTTTGAAGCATTTTTTATTCTTTCCTTATGGAAATTGGAGCATTATATGAGCTCAATGACAATGTGAAGTAGCTGTTCTATATAGCTGTTCTATATACAGTAGTACGAAATGTGTAGTCATTTTGATTTTGATTTTTTGATCGAGAATTTTATTCATTGTTTTGAAGTAGATCATCTTTATTGGTGTATATGTTTTTTTTGCGAATGGCATATATGTTGTTTGTACTTTAGTCCCATCTTCATGGTTCAATAAGCATATCAACATTTATTTTTGGGCGACGCTAGGCGCCGGCACACCGGCCGAAGTTTCGGCCGGTCCGCTGCCAGGCGTTGGATCCCGTACAAATAAACGGTCTGGATAGCGCGATTGAGTCGTCTTCTCCCTTCCACACACGCGTGAAGAAAAAAGAAAAAAAAAGGGAGATCTCCATGCTCGCCGCCTGTCTCGCGCAATCCATGCTTGCCGGCCACCCTGCACCGCCCGCGCTCGGACCCGTGCTCCCCGGCCATCCTCGCGCCGTCCGCATCCGCGCCTGTGCTCGCCCACCCTCGCGCCGTTCGTGCTCGCGCCCATGCTCGCCGGCCACACTCGCGCTGTCCGTGCTCGTGCCCGTGTTCGCCAGCCACCCCCGCGCTCGCGCCCATGCTTGCCGGCCACCCCCGCGCCGTCCGTGCTTGCCGGCCACCCCCGCCCGCAGCTAATCTTCGCCGAGCCTGCAGAAACACCATGAAAAAAAGGATGTAGCTAATCTTCGTCATGAATGGACGTAGCAAAAACATTTGCCGGTTGTAACAAAATCGACGACGGTTCCAACAAAAAATCCAAAGATGGTAGTAGAACAAATAGGTGCTAGTTCCAGCAAAAACTAAGACAATGGTAGCAAAAAAATCATTTGGTTCCAGCAAAACTCAAAGACAGTGGTAGCGAAAAAATCATTTGGTTCCAGCAAAAAGCAAAGCAATGGTACCAAAAAAAGAGTACTGGATCCTGCAAAATTCAGAGACGATGGTATTACCACGTAGCAAAAATTACCGTCAGTAGCAGCAAAACACATCTCTGTTTCCAGCAAAACAACATCTTGGTTCCAGCAAAATTCAAAGACGATGGTAGTACCATGTAGCAAAAATTACCGTCGGTAGCAGCAAAACACATCTATGTTTCCAGCAAAACAAACATCTTGGTTCCAACAAAATTCACCGCTGGCACCAATTCAAGCAAAGGAAACACCAGTTCCAGCACAAAATTCCTCCCATAGCAGCAAAACATATCACTGGTTCCAGCAAAAATAGAACTTGGTTCCAGCAGAAAATCACCGCCGACACCGATCCAAGGAAAAAGAACACACCAGTTCCAGCAAAAATTACAGCTGGTAGCAGCAAAAAACACCACGGGTTTCAGCATCCCCGATGTCCCCGTTTCCAGCGCTGCCTCATCCCGCAGGTGGCCGTCACCGGTCGCAGCTCCTAGACGGCCGGTTGCAGCTTCCCACAAACCGATTGCAGCAAAAAAGTGAGGACCTCTGAAGTAGCAGGCACGGCTGCTGATCTGCTGGTGGCCGCTTCGGCTCCACGGCAACGCTCACGGTGGTGGCACACCAAATGACAGCCGAGTAATAAGAGGAGGAGCGGTGGGAGCAGCGGCGTCACAGGAGGTGTAAGAAAAAGATGGATGTGAATTGATTGTGTGGACAGCAGCACCCGTGAGAGAGGATAAGGGAAGTGGGCGGTTGTGAGTGGACGCGTGGCACGCGTACATGAGCGTACGCGCGTGATTGAGCGAGTCGACCAGCCGAAGCTTCGGCCGGTCCGCCGGATTTAAACGTTTTTCTTTATTTTTTGAATATTTTTAAAACGCTCCCTTTTACCCCCTCTTTTCACATGGAAGGTAAGAAGGTAAAAGTAAATCAGACCACTACTTAATCAAGTCAATGGTTCAGATCTATCATGAACTCTTAGCTCTCATGTTAAAACAGGAGGTAAGAGCGGGCATGCTAAAATTTGCCTTAATTTTTATATGATTGTGCCGACTCCAATGTGTATCTTTGCTCGACATCTCATTAGTAAGCATCATGGATTATTGGCCCTATTTACATGCTGGCTAACTTACTTCTATTTATCCAGTTTCACCTCTGTAATTCACTACATTAGACCCTAGGGTTGATAATTAGATTTTTATTACGCATTACTTTTCCCGGTGTCTCATACCCAAGTTGTTGTGGTTTCGACGTGATTTATTAGGATTTGTGGTTTCCCATGTCAATGATGAGGGGAAGTTCATCATCTCACCCAATATAGCTTAGTGATATTAGTGTGCCCTTAAAAAAAGATATTAGTGTGTAGAATGTATGCGCATTTGATTTAGTAAGCAACTGTATGCTCTGCTAGATTTATTGTAAACTTCCCTCCACAAAAAATGATACAGTGAAACTAATATATTAGATTACTTTGAAGAAATCATGAAATACGTAAAAAGATTATAAAACAAATGGAAAACTTTGTTATCTTAAATTTCACACATTTTAATTTAAGTTCTGGTCAGAACAGGTTAATGGAAGCCTGAATTTTCCAATTCAAAGTACATATGCAATGGAGAAAAAAACTGAAGCACAGATCACTTTTCACATGAGCGCATGCAATGCTATCCAGATTTTTGAAATAAATGCTACTCTGATTGCTCGCATGTAGCCACAGGTTCTGATACATATTCATATCTACGCTTCTTTGATTATAATGCTGTATATCTCCACCGCTAAGTATGATTTGGTAAAAAGTAAGTGGTAGGATTGTTACAAATAAGCATATGGTTTATCCAAAGTTATTGATTGGCCTCGTCCACAATCTTTCACACATCCAGCAGGCCATTTAGCGTCCTTGACATTGGCTGAATGTTCTGATAAAGATTGTGCCATTGTTGTTTGTCTTCGATTAGCGTTGCAGAGTCCGTGTATGCATGTATGTATACTCATGTCTTATATGCATTCGACTCCTAACAATTATTGTAGTCTTCTAGACTATACATGGTGAGTTTCCTAGGACAATATAACCTTCTGTATGTTCTTGTGAAGCATTCAAGCATGTGATTGACCTGGACAATAAATCCTAAGGTTCCTTGTAGGTATGTTAGAGCAATACACTCATATGTATAGGATGTGTGGCTTGGCTGATCCGTCCGCATATGCTCATATCTGTGTTCTCGGCGTCTGTGTCATTGCTTATCTATCGAGGGCACTGCTGCCACCAATGGCACCGGCACGCGGTACTATGGAGGTCGGCCAAGTAGGATCTCGTTCTGCCAACTGTCATCTCCTGCATCACAAAGGCCAAGAAAGCGCCTGGTCGCAATTGAAAGGAGAGATCCATGATTCGGTTGCTGTATCTCTTTTCCACGTGCGCTGGAGTTACCCATATTGGTGACAATGAGGCCGAGAATCTTGCCATGTCGCGTGGTGCTTCTTGCTTGCAATGGCGCTCTCGACAGCCTATGGGATCAGCGACGCCTCTAGTTACTTCGAAGTTGCGCTAGCCGGACTTCGCTTCCTAGCATCCAAAATTCCGCCAACAACCTGGTCGTGTCTTTGCCTGTTGCTTGATGCTTGTGACCCTGATCTCTTCCTAGCATCCAAAACTCCTCCGACAACCTGGCCGTGTTCGCATGGTGCTTTGTCCTTGAGACCCCGATCTCGACAGCTATGGGATCAGCCACGCCTTGAGTTACTTGGCCGTCGTGCTTGCCTGAATCCTCTTCCAAGCATCCAAAACTCCGACGATAACCGGGGCGTGTCTTGCGTGCTGCTTGATGCTTGTGACCCTGATCTCTTCCTAGCATCCAAAACTCAAAACTCCGCCAACAACTTGGCTGTGTCTTGCAAGGTGGCATGGTGCGTCATGCTTGCAAGTTGCAACCTCCATCTCGACAGGATAAGACACGCCTTGAGTGCTTCCCCGTCATGCTAGCCCAACTCCTCTTCCTAGCATCCAAAATTCCGCCGTGCCTGATGCATCACGTACGGGACCAAGCACATCCCACCGTAATATATGTACCTAAAAAAATCCTACTATACATGAGAGAATATCTGACTTTTTTTATTTAGGAAAGAGAAAGGGCTAGACCTTGTTTTGTAGTATACCTTTGTATACTTGCAAATTTATGTGTGCATGATCCCTTACGTGGAAAGACATACCCAGATGGTTTTTTTTTTTGAGGGGATGGTTTTTTGTTTTTTATAATGTTGCTAAGCACGTAACGAAAGCTAATGGTAGACTTGTTTCCCGATCAGAATTCGTCTATTTTTTTTCATCTTTTCATGAACACATGTTTGTACGTGTCGGTTCAATACAGATAGCAAAGCTCATAACGTAATATCTTTAAATCTCAGCCGTAGGTATTACTAATCAACGATGCATATTATTTTAGCGTATGTGTAATAACATGGTGTCTCGTTTTACTTATGTTTTAATTATATAATAGATAATAGATAGATAGCAACAATTAGTTTGACCAAGTTTTTGAAAAGAAAAACAATTCTGTTTTTTGTTTATAGCTAAATGCCATAGCTACTGTTTTTTTATTTATAGCTAAATACTTTTGTTTTTTGTCTAAAGCTAAAAGTCTAGGAAGTCCATTTTCTCTAACCCTTCAGACCTCACCAAAATTTCCACAGCAAGACCTTAGTACCTACACCCAATTTCTTCAAAAATATTTAGGTCCGTAGTCCAAATAATTCAAATTTCATTTGAATGAAATTTGGAACAAATTTAGGTCCGTAGTCCAATATTTTTTTATAGCTAAGTGTTTTTTGTTTATAGCCTATGTTAATTTAAATCTAAATGCTACTATTATTTATATACCCTCTATTAGTTTAAAGCTAAATGGAATTGCTGTTTAGGCATTTTCATAAAAATTGCCCTAGCTAATTTCCCAAAAAAATTGCTAATCATTTTTTTCTAAATGCTATAAAATGCCTACTGCCCTAAAAAATCCAGGGTTCATATGAACATCAACACAATATCAACATATATATGAATTGCTCTAGCAGAGAGAGAGAGAGGAGGGTAGGGGACAGGAGAGGCAGAGCCTTACGGTCGGCGGCGAGGGCAGGCTCTGGCTCGGGCGGCGGCGATGAGGTCGAGGGCGGCGGCGGTGAGCTCGAGGGAGGCGACGGTGAGGTCGACGACGGCCTCGGGCGGCGGCTGTGAGGTCGAGGGCGGCCTCGGGCGGGGGCGGTGTGGTCGAAGGCAGCGGGCGGCGGCGGTGTGGTCGAAGGTGGCAGGGCAACGGCGGCGATGGAGCAGTTGGGGGACAGGGGGGAGTAGAGAGGGGGGAGGACTTAGCGAAATTTTGAGCCCGGGCTGCCGGGATTTGAGTCAAACTAGCAGTAGCGTGTTTTGCCAAAACGCGCTATAGTTAAGATAGCTATAGTGTGTTCCAGAGAAACGCGCTACAGCTATTCCTTTTTGTTTTATTTTTCTTTTTCTTTTGTTTTCTTTACATTTTTTCATTCCTCCTTTTTCTATTTCTTTCATTTTCATTTACTTTTCTACTTATTTTTCTATTTATTTTCTTTTTCATAGCAGTAGCGCTCTACAACATAAATGCGCCGCTACAAAGTTTTTAGCAGTAGCGTGCTTCCGGGAGAACCACTACTACTATTCCTAGCCTACCGGCACTAGTGAGGGAATTTTAGTAGTAGCGCTTTTCTGTGCAGACGCGCTACTGCTAAAACAATGGTTGTAGCATGGTTTTGCAACAAGCGCTACTACTAAGTAGCGCTAGCGCCGAGTTTTGACCAACGCTACTGCTATACCTATGTGTATAAGGTTTTCCCTAGTAGTGACCAACAAATGATACTACGCATTACAGATGTAGTATCATACAAAAGTATCATATGCATGATACTAGTATATGTTACTCTCCATTACGACCAACCTAAGTACAATAGTGCGCTTTACATGGAATTTTCGCATATGTGGAGGAAAGAGAGGCAAGGAAAAAGTGGAGAAGTGGGCTCTCATGCAAGAGCCAACATCTACTACATGGTGGAGCATTGGGAGAGGCACATGTACGGAGGTGGTCAGGAATCGGGAGACTCACTCGGGTCGTAGCGCCGCAGTTAAAATGATAATGGCAAGTCAAATCACGGGGCCCCACCTGTCCAGCAGTAACTCGCCGTCAAATCACACAGCCCTACGTTTGCAGCAGCCTACTCCCTCGTCTTATCGCATCTCTGTCGAACCGACTAGGCGGAACTGCCCCACCGCCTACCGCGCAGGAAAAGCCTCGCCCTCGACTTTTAAATAGTATACAGTATACTAATTTTGTATCCATGGATTGCACCATGGAGCAAAGCCTCTAGAAAACGGCGGTACACATGTACGGAGTATGCAGCACGCCCGTCGCGTTCGCGTCGCACCCCAGACGGTCGGTCAGTCTGGCACGCTGCTCTCCGAATGGAACGTGCGTCATATTGCGTTTGCACACACATGTGGGACGACAATTGAGAACCGACCATAGGCACACTCCCCGGCCCCGCAAGTCGGGTGACTTAATAGAAGAGGGAGACGAGCGATAGTACTAGAGAAGTGTTGTACTACGTTGGTGCCTGGACGATCCCTGCAAGACACGGAAGATCAGTTCGTCCATGCATGTGACCAGACTCCAGCAGACACGCCTGGATTGGCTATCGTCTACATATCGTGCAGGCTGTGTTGTACATGGCTGTAGTTGTGGTGAGAAATCTAAAAAAAGGTTTCTTGCCATCTCGCAAAATTTAGGTGTCATGTGCTTCGGATCACTGCGAGGGTTAAACATCGACAACTGAGTTGGGCTAGTCATTGGGGGCACATGCACAAAGACTACTCGGCTGCCATCTAGGTCAAGCCGGCTATATTAATTAGGACATCTATCGACGAACCTCTTTTCTACGAGTTTATCTTTAATTTGAGCTTTGTTCCTCGTCTAGTTTGTCCGTCGGGATTCATGTTGTCTCCTTTGGGCAGTGAGGTTATGATTTCTTGTCATGTGGCATTTTTTCGTGTTACATGTTATAATCCGGCGCTTCAGATCAAAATGACGACAACTGCGCCTCCGGGCCACGTGCATTAAGACTTCTCAACAGTCATTGACGAGGTCAAGCCGGCTCCGGTAGACAAAAGAAAACTAGTAATACTCCACTATATAGGCAGGAGCCTCCGCGCTTGCTTGCTAGAGTTGCTCTCTTCACACTGTCTCGGCCTCTCCAAATCTAAACACGACATCGGTGGCCATACTCTCTCTCTCTCTCTCTCTCTCTCTGCTCACCGCTGGTCACATATCCATCCGGATCCTCTCCGCCGGGGAAGGTGAGAAGGTGCAACGTTCACGTGGTCGTCCTCGGCGACGGTTCTAACCCATTGCTGGGCGCATCCCGATCAGCCTGCCTTGCCGTTCTATCCCAAGCACCACTGGCGAGGGAGGGCCTCCGTCCCCTTCTTCCTCGCTGCCGTAGTGTGGGCAGATCTGGCCTCCCGCCGCCCACCTAGCGACATCCCGGCGACCATCAGGTATAATTTCCTTCGAAACCGTCCTTGCTTTACTTCCCGAGCTCCTAACGTCACTGCATTTGTATCTTTTACTATTTCTCAGGCCCCTTCATAGATAGGATCGATCGGCTGTTCGAAAACCACCTAATTTTTTAAAGTTTAAGAGGTAAAACTAGTTCATGCACTCGAATCTAGTACTACTTGGTTCAAACAAGGAAGAAAAGGGGTGGGGTGGGGGAGTATTTGTTACTTGAATCTAGGACTTCGTCGAAAGGGGAAATATTGGTGGCGAAAAGTACCAGAGACTGGCTATCCAACTGGTCTCTAGGTCTAATAGGGAAATAAAGGGAAATGCAATACAAACTCAATATAAACCCGATCTATTGGTTGAAAAAGGAAAGAAAGTGGGGACTGGGGGACAAGTCAACAGAGTAAGTCCAGCACTAGATTTGCTAGCCTCACACAGTATAAGGTGGCTACACCGAACAAAAATGGGACCAACCCAGATATCCTGCTCTAATGTTTTTTGCCCCGAGCCACTCTTATGTAATGCCACTGGTAAAATGTAGCAGTTGCACTATTAAAAGTAAGGACACGTTAAACCAATGTTGTTTTCAATGTAATGGCTCTAGTAATATGAATCAATGGCACTTTTTTTACATGTCCTGCTAAATTTCCCATTAAGATAAGTTGGTTCTTTTCGTTAGAAATGCAACTGTCCTGGTCCGTGTACTCTCCCGTGCCCAAAGTAATGTCGTATTTAACGGTTGTCATAGTTAATCCTAATGCCCAAACTAATATCTAGCAATGCCACTACTTTAGAAATTGCTATTGTCCTTGTAGGATTGCCATTCAGATAAGGAGCATGCTTCTTTTCATTTGATGCATGTTTCATCACTTGTTAGTCACCCTCCTTTCCACCTTTTTTGTGCAAACAGAGATATACATTTCCCGCTCGATCTTAGTTGAACTGCACAAATGATATCCAAATTATAGTTGAGCATTCCAGGAGCTTCACAACCAACCTTGATGTTGCTCAATTTTATTGCAACTAATGAAGAAGAAGATCTGTGGGTTTCGTTTTGTGATGGAAATGGAACCGGGGCAGGAGCCCTTTTCTTAAAAAAGATTGAAGAAGAAGCTGCTAGCTCACAGGACATTGCTTCATTTTAGGTGAACTGCACCAAAAGGTCCCATGAATTGAATCATCCATGTTGGTGACTGAAAGAGCCAGCTTCAGCATCCCAGTCTAAGCACCCCCGGCCTCCATCCTTGCGACGCACGGTACACCTCGTTTGCCCCCTGCTTGACACTAGTGTCACTGATAAAATGAAGTAATAATACAGTTAAAATAGAGCGAGTGCCATCTCTATCATTTCATTTCCAATGTAGATAAAGAAAGTGCTTCTCTTTGTTAATGCATGTTTCATCAACTAGTCCCATTGTTAATGTTTAAGCGTTTCTGCAAACTTGGGTGCTTAGTTTTAGTTGATATGTACAAAAATAGAGATTTGAATGTCTCAAGGCGCCTCCTTGTACTACCGCTGTCACTGTATCTGGGAGACTTGGGACGATGTCCAGTATGAGGCGTACCGTATGAGGCATCACAGGGCCCATCTCGCCCTCGCAGCATGGCATACTATGATACTATCGCAATATTTTCTTCTATTTATTTTGTGTGTTTCATCAACTAGTGCCACTATAATGTAATCACGCTTTTTCATTATCTGTGCAAACAGGGTTATTCAGCTACAATTTGGTGGAACTGCACAAATGTACGTATGGAACCCGCATATATGCAGAGTGCGAGGTGTGCCAAGTAAAAATTACTTACACCAACCATGTTGCATGCACGCATTGGCATCCACCACCACCAGTGGGATGTGTGGCACTCTCTGTGGACGGATCTTTCTCTGCAGCAAATCCTCTAACCAAATACTAGTAGCTTATATTGGTAGTTTTCTAGGGAGTACTCTTTTCTGAAAGAAGCACCAATCTATTTTTCTCTATTTGTACACTGTGTCACAACTTTGACCCAACGGTCCAGAGCTATTTTAGGGCGATTGGCATAGTACTCGGAGACTGATTGTAAGCATGATTTTCATTAGCTGTCAGACTGATTGTAAGCATGAGCAGGTGGAAGATTAGGTTAGTGCGAAGCTTACCTTAAACCCTACAACCGCCATTGAAATGAGGCGAGCATCGAGGGAACTGGGGAGAACGGCGGGGAAGCGACGTCGCGCCATCTGGCCTCCTCTTGTGGTGGGAGAACGAATACTCCTGTGGCTCCGGCTGGCTCTGCACCCTCACGAACGGCACACCATACTCGATCAATTCGTTATCCTCTGGGTGCTCGACCTTCGACCTGTACGCCCACCACCTTCGCCTGACTGTCGCCTCGGGCGAATCTGTCTGCTCCATCACCCAGAGGAGATACTAGATGAACTCGGAGGACTGCGGCGTGACTGCCGCCAAGGAGTACATGTACATCGCCACCGTCTCGCTCTTTCTCATACATTGCCACATGGCCCACACTGTCCTCGAAATCTCCCACTCATTGTCAAACCAACTATGGATCTCCTTCAACCTGGCTAACTTTGCCTGGTCGCCGCCGGTGATCTGCATGATTCGCTGTTGCATCCTCTCCATAGATGTCCTTCTGAGTGGTCTGGTGCTAGCTTTGGAAGATTGGAGGAGATATGGTGGTCTTGCAATAGAGAAGAGGGAGAGGCGAGACGGTGGTTTTGGAATGGACATGATGGAGAGGAGAGGAGGTGGTTTTGCAATGGAGAAGATCAGAAGAGGGAGAGGCGAGACGATGGTTCTGGAATGGAGATGATGGAGAGGAGAGGAGGTGGTTTTGCAATGGAGAATATCAGAAGAGGGAGAGGCGAGAGGTGGTTTTGGAATGGAGATGGTGGAGAGGAGAGGAGGTGGTTTTGCAATGGAGAACAGGGAGAGGAGCATGCGACAGCGATTTAGGATTGGACGAGAGGGCTGTCGCACTGTGAATGGATCAAAATCAAAATCAATTTACCCTTCAATTAAGAAAGCGACCCCACATTAACTAGTCTCCCTTTTATTCTCGGTCAAAATTGACCATGATTTTCGCACATAAAATATATATTATATGTTGCAAAAATAATATAATTTGAAAGTACATTCAGATACGAACCAAATGATACAATTTTTGGTGACATGCATTCACATTTTGCTTGTCAAATACAATACATGGTCAAACTTTGACCCAAAATACACAAAACAACAAAAAAATACTTCCAAGACCAGCGCCGCTCTTCCGCTCTTCTCCTCTTAAACCACTGCCGCTACTCTCCTGTTCCAATCTAAATCCAGCGCCGCTCCTCTCCTCTTCCATTTCAAAACCACCGCCCCTCCTCTCTGTTTCCTGTCCAAAACCAGCGTCGCTCCTCTCCCGTTCTAATCCAAAACCAGCGCTGCTCCTCTCCTCTTCCATTCAAAAACCACCACCGGCGAGTGAAGGTGTTGTGGAGAAGTAGATCGATGGAGGAGTACAACCGATACGTGAGGATCGCAGACGGCGACCCTGTGAAGCTAGTTAGGATGTTGGAGATAGAGTCTTGGTTTTACAACGAGGACTAACTAGAGGCGACGACGACATCCATGGCCAAATATCTCCAAAAGAGCGAAAAGGCGGCGATACTCCCGGAGGGAGTCGCGCCGGAGTACATAGAGCTGCTTCTCTGGGCCATGGAGCAAACAGATTCACCTAATCCGATCGTGAGGGAGCGGTGGTCGGAGTATCGATCCCAGATGGAGCATCCACTAGAGATTGAAGGATCGAGCATCTACATGGTGTCGTTTGTGAGGGTGTCGGTGTCAAAACCGTCGGATCTCGGGTAGGGGGTCCCGAACTGTGCGTCTAGGCGGATGGTAACAGGTGACAAGGGACACGATGGTTTTACCCAGGTTCGGGCCCTCTAGATGGAGGTAAAACCCTACTCCTGCTTGATTAATATTGATGATATGGGTAGTACAAGAGTTGATCTACCACGAGATCAGAGAGGCTAAACCCTAGAAGCTAGCCTATGGTATGATTGTTGTTCGTCCTACGGACTAAACCTCTCTGGTTTATATAGACACCGGAGAGGGGTAGGGTTACACAGAGTCGGTTACAATGGGAGGAGATCTACATATCGTATCGCCAAGCTTGCCTTCCACGCCAAGGAAAGTCCTATATGGACATGGGACGAAGTCTTCAATCTTGTATCTTCATGGTCCGGGAGTCCGGTCAAAGGTCATAGTCCGGTCATCCGGACACCCCCTAATCCGGGACTCCCTCAGTAGCCCCTGAACCAGGCTTCAATGACGACGAGTCCGGCAAGCAAATTGTCTTCGGCATTGCAAGGCGGGTTCCTGCTCCAAATACTTCATAGAAGATGTTGAACACAAGGATAGTGTCCGGCTCTGCAAAATAATTTCCACATACCACTGTAGAGAGAATAATATTTACACAAATTTAATCTGCTGACGTATTCCGTAGTGTGACATCACGCCACGATCCAATCTCTATTCATTTTACTGTCCCACCTCAGCGCGTTTAGCGAGGTGGTTTCCTTGGCACGTCTTGTCAAAGCAGAGATCGTGTCCCCTTATTCCGGGATTCTCATCAATACGGGCGTGGGTAACCCAACCTCGCTATTAATCGCGGCGCTTGGGAGATAAGCGAGTTTTACTAGGCTGGTGGGGGCTCATAGTTGCGGCCGCCCATATAAGGGGATAAGGATCTACCCTTTCCATCTAAGCCTTCTTCCTCCGTCGCTTATCCATTCCTGCGCACTCAAGCTCCAGCGCCCAAGTCCGCACTTCCCACCTCAACCTTCTCCAATCATGTCCAGAGCGGGAGGTAGGTGGATGGCCTCCTCCATTACGGAGGGGCAAATCAAGAAGCTGAGGAAAGCCGGATACTTGTCTAACGACATCGCGCACCGGCTCCCAGATGAGGGGCAGCTCATTCCCACCCCGAGTCCCCATGAGTGGGTCGTGTTTCTCCCCCATTTCCTCCGCGGACTGGGCTTTCCTCTTCACCCATTTGTCCGGGGTCTCATGTTCTACTACGGCCTGAACTTCCACGATCTGGCCCCGAACTTCATCCTCAACATCTCGGCATTTATCGTCGTGTGTGAGGTCTTCCTCCGCATCCAGCTCCACTTCGGCTTATGGATGAAGACCTTCAATGTCAAGCCAAAGGTTGTGGGCATCTGACAAGCGGAGTGCGGAGGCGCCATGGTGGGCAAGATGGCCAACGTCACATGGCTCAAGGGCTCCTTTGTGGAAACCATCAAAGGGTGGCAATCGGGGTGGTTCTACATCACCGAGCCGCGTGACCCTGCATGGGCAGCGGTCCCCGAGTTCCGATCTGGCATCCCCACGCGGCTCACCTCATGGAAAGAGACGGGCCTGTCGTGGGGTAATCCGGAAGAGGCGACCGGACTCCAAACCTGCGTCTAGAACCTGATGGACAAGAAGGTTAAACTCGTCAACGTAGTCCAGGTCATGCTCTTCCGCCGAATCCTTTTGTGTCAACGGCGGGCTTTTAATCTGTGGGAATTCGACCCAGCTCAGCACCAAACTCTGTCCAGGCTCTTCGACACAATGCACGAAGATGCTTGGAAGGTGCTTTTCAAGAGCTCCGAGGTCCACCCTTCCACTACCGAGGATCGCGGATTCTGCGCGAAGCGCCAAGCCAGCACGGTAAGCTTAGTTTACCCATTACAGGGTATTTGTTTTTCATAGTTTGACTCTATGCGGGATCTAAACTCCCATTCCTTTAATAGGACTGGTAGAAGAAGGCCGGACAGATCAACTGTCCGGCTCCTTTGCCCGAAGACCCAGCGGACGCCCGTTTGGCAAAGCTGCTGGTTCCGGCACCCCACATGGTGCCGGAGAAGAAGGCCAAGAAGAAGGCCACGGGGACTCGAAAGAGTTCCCGACGCCTGGTGGTGTCGGACTCATTGCCCGGCGACCCCGAGACACCCTCCGCCTCCGAAGACGAGGAGGAGGAAGAAGAAGCCTCTCCCCCTCCAGCGGGGGGCGGAAAGAAAAGGAAGGCCGCCACAACTGGGGAGGCCGGAGGGTCCAAGAAGGGGAAGACCCTTCTTCCAGACTACGCCTCTGACACCGACAACGGCGGAGAGGAATGGCCATCCAGGGTCAAGCCCCATGCAAAGTCGTAGGTATCCGGATACTAGAATAACTTATGGTGTTCCTCTATTGTACAATACCTTCTGACGCCGAATTCAATTATGCAGTCCGCCCAAGGCTCAGCTCGGCGATTCGTCGAGTGGCTCCCTGGACTCGTCGGATGTGAATAGCGCTTCGTTTCCGACGGCTACCTCCCCCCGCCCTACGGACGATGCCGAGGTGGAGTCCCAAAAGGGGCTAAACTAGGAGGAGGTGGTCCTGGAGGCGCCGCAAGGCGACCTCCCGGACTCCAGGCCCAAAGGGGACGAAGCCCCAGAGGGATCTACGTCCGGCCCTGGGCCGGACACCGCTCTAGAACCTTCAGTGATTCCGGAGTCCGGCAGGTGGCCCCCTTGCAAGAAGGGCAAGCCTACGACGCCGGCGGCTTCCGTCCAACCGGAGGCGCCAGACAATTTGCTGGAGGTTCTTAACGACACCTCCATCGACGAGGAGCACCGCACTGTTATGAGTGCGGTGATCCAGAAGGTTCAGTCCGCCAAGAGCGGGCTGACATAAGCCTGTGCCAGCCTTCTAACAGGCTTTGAGGTATGTATTTAAAACATATGAAAATGGTACCGCATAGATAGTAGCCCCTGATGCTCAGTTTGGTGTTCGGAAGGAAAAGCCGGACTGAGGATCTAAAAAAGATATATGCAGGAGTCTAACATAAATATGTCAATATGGAATGCAGGCTGCGCTGCTGACCTCTGCCGCACTGACTGTGGAGGTCGATGCATTGAAGCAGATCCTCGAGCGGTCCGAGAATGAGCTCGGCCTTGCCAAGAGGTAGTTCAAGGACAAGGAAGGTATGTAGTACCTTATGTAAGTATATAAAAATACATGGTTGCAAAAATGACAGGACCAACATGAATGTTACAGGGGCCAGAACCGAGGTGGCGACCCTGAAGGAAGCGCTTTCCAAGGCCGAACACAATGTGATCGTGGAGCGCACCGAGCGAGAGAAACAAGAGGCGCAGGTGGCGGAGGTACGGCAAGAGCTCAATGCTCTGTGAAAAAACATGAGAGTTTAGAGCTTGACTCGAAGACTCGAGAGTCCGAGCTTGCCTCGGCACTTGAAAGCGCCAAATCTGCCAAGGCCGAAGCCCAAAAAGCCCTCCAGGAAATTGAGGCGATGAAGAAGATTGCGGCGGGTAAGGCATTCTTTATGCAAAGCAAGCACGTGAAAGTAAATTACCTGTTACTTACCCAAATCCAGAGCTCTCCAGGAGCATTCGTAGATCTGCCCCATAGTGTATCCGACGCCGCCGCATTCTATCGGGCCGAGGAGGGGAGCTCGACGGAGAAGGTGTTCTGGTCCTAGTATGCTGAGGCCGGACACCCGGTGCCCCTGAGCGACCAGCTGAAGCAGCTGGTCGAGCTTGATAAGGCAGCCGAACAGGCCATGAAGGGCCTGATAGGCCGGCTGTGGCCTGGGGAGGCCATGCCTTTGAGCTATTTAGGGCTGGTGCGGTGGCTGGTGGATGCCTATCCACGGCTTGAAGTCATCAAGCGCTCCATATGCATCGAAGGAGCCCGTAGGGATTTTGCCCGTGCTAAGGTGCACTGGGGCAAGCTGGATGCTGAGAAGCTGGTGACAGAAGGGCCACCGGAGGGGAAGGAGCATCGCCGGCCCGAGATGTATTATGAGGTCGTCCTGAGGGGTGCCCATCTTGTGGCGAATGAATGTACCAGGGATGTAATTTTTGAGTAAACTCGCTCGTGTTTATCCTATGCGTTGAAAACTTGTTCATGTGCACTAAGCAACGCTTTTTGAATTTAAAATATTACCTTCTGTGCGGCCGTTTATTAAATCTGAGAGATGCAAGTCGTCTGCTTCTGCCCCCATGCCACGAGTGCTGGGGTGTTCGGGATAAACCTGAGCGCTCTTGTTCCCATTCTTGGGTCCTTCGAGGGAGGCGCTCAGCACAACGAACAAGGCGATCGGACTTATAATGCTTTATCACTCTCACTTAGCCATAGAATTCTATAATTTTAAATTTCGGCGAAGCCCCTAGTATTCGGAAGACCGAGTTCGGGGCGCTATCCACGCCTAGGCCGGATAAATCCGGCTCCTCGCTCAAAGCGGCATAAGTCTTTAGGGACTCGAAAAACTCTCGAACAGCGACCGGTCTCTCGCCCTATCATGACGGTCAGTTTTAGCTTTCTCTACTGAGTTGTTAACCCAGCTCAACTGGGGCACAATCGCAGTAGTTCTCCCAGCGCTACCTTAGCCGACATAGCGGAACGTAAGGTACCAAAACATGGGAGCCGGGCAAACCCAACTATTGACCCAAGACATGATTCGGAGCCGATGCATATAATGCTATAAGTTCGGGGTGCCGTACTCATAAGAGTGTTCGGTCTTCTCACACCGTATTCTGGGGAACTTAAGCCCCTGGTGTATTGGCCGTACCAAAGTGTACGGTTGCATGGTGTCATGACTGAACATATTTACATCAAAAATGAATGCAATAATAGACAAGAGCTATGTATTGTTTATTAAAGGGCTGCGATGAAAGTAGAACGATACAAATAGTGTGATAAGTAGGAGATGGGATTATTTGACATGTCCCCCTCCAGGGGCAAGCTGCGAGACTTTAAGTAAGACAGGTATTTAGCTCGTTATAGAGACCACCTGGACGTTCGACGTGGCTTGCTGTCTCCTTGGCTGTTGCATCGTGTGTTCGGCGATTGTATTGCCGGACAGGCCTTCCGAAGAGTGGAGTCCTGAAAGTAAGAAAAGAGAAATGACAAAATCAGGAGCCCCTAGTGCGGTTGAGCCGCCTTCTGGGCATGCCGTGGTTGTGCCCCTCCCCTTATGCCCATGGTACTTCCAGAGCGTAATTATGTACGCGTGGTACTGGCTTCGCAATCTCGCAAGGGCTGGGGTAGGGACCACACTGCTATGCTTGCTTGGAATGTGCCAGACGGTCTTGTTGTAGGTTACTTCGGGCGCGCTTGACGGTGTCCGGGCGTTTAATAGCCGGACTGGAGAATTGCCTTGAGAGGCTACTTTGTACTTCCGCCATGAGGGCCGCCGTGTGCTCCTCTGTTCGGAAAGAGCGTTCGGTGTTTCAATTGATCGTAATGACTCCACGAGGGCCTGGCATCTTGAGCTTGAGATATGCGTAGTGCGGCACCGCATTGAACTTTGCAAATGCGGTTCGCCCGAGCAGGGCGTGATAGCCACTGTGGAACGGGACTATTTCGAAGATTAACTCCTCGCTTCGGAAATTATCCGGGGATCCGAAGACCACTTCAAGTGTAACTGAGCCTGTACAACTGGCCTCTACACCTGGTATGACGCCTTGTGGGTTTAATCCTTGAGGGATCTATGCCCATTTTCTGCACTGTATCCTGGTAAAGAAAGTTCAGGCTCCTGCCGCCGTCCATGAGGACTCTAGTAAGGTGAAATCCGTCAATGATTGGGTCTAGAACCAATGCGGCGAATCTGCCGTGATGAATGCTAGTTGGGTGGTCCCTTCGATCAAAAGTGATCGGGCAGGAGGACCATGGGTTGAACTTTGGGGCGACTGGCTCCAACGCATATACGTCTGTGAGCGCACGCTTCCGTTCCCTTTTGGGGATGTGGGTTGCGTATATCATGTTCACCATCCGCTTCTGTCCTCTGTTGTTCGGCGGCCGGGGCTCCTCCTCGTCATTGCTATGAAGCCCCTTGTCTCTGTTTTCGGCACTTAACTTGCATGCCTGCTTGAACACCCAACAATCCCTGTTGGTGTGATTGGCTGGTTGTTCGGGGGTGCTGTGTATCTGGCACGAGCGATCGAGTATCCGGTCTAAACTAGATGGGCCCGGAGGATTTCTTTTGAATGGCTTCTTCCGCTGACCGGGTTTAGGGCCTCTGAATCCAGCATTAACTGTCGTATCCTCAGTATTGTCGCCGTTAATGCAGCGCTTGTGCTTGTTGCGACACGAACTGCCATTGTTGTCCTTGGTATCTGAATTACCCGGGCTCTTCGTCATGTTATTACTACGAGCTAGCCAACTGTCTTCTCCCGCGCAAAAGCGGGTCATGAGTGTTGTGAGGGCTGCCATGGATTTCGGCTTTTCCTGTCCAAGGTGCCGGGCAAGCCATTCGTCACGGATATTATGTTTGAAGGCT
The DNA here is from genome assembly GCF_002162155.2 of Triticum dicoccoides. Classification (NCBI taxonomy): domain Eukaryota; kingdom Viridiplantae; phylum Streptophyta; class Magnoliopsida; order Poales; family Poaceae; genus Triticum; species Triticum dicoccoides. The sequence goes on from NC_041387.1 coordinate 633,600,335, forward strand.
GCGAGAGCCTCTGCGTCCGAACAGTCAACAATTTGATTTTTCTTGGTTAGGAACCGTGTCCAGAATTGTCTGGCCGATTCCTCTGGCTGCTGAATTATGTGGCTTAGGTCATCGGCGTCTGGAGGTCGCACATAAGTGCCTTGGAAGTTGTCGAGGAATGCGGATTCCAGGTCCTCCCAGCAACCAATTGACTCTGCTAGCAAGCTGTTAAGCCAATGCCGAGCTGGTCCTTTTAAGCTTGAGTGGGAGGTATTTTATGGCGTGTAGATCATCACCGCGGGCCATGTGGATATGGAGGAGATAATCCTCGATCCATACCATAGGATCTGTTGTGCCATCGTATGATTTGATATTTATGGGTTTAATCCCTTCGAGGATTTGATGATCCATTACTTCATCTGTGAAGCATAGTGGGTGTGCGGCGCCTCTGTACTGGGCTATATCACGACGTAGCTCATATGAGCCTTGCCTGCCCTGTTCGGCCTGACCGTATTTGCCATATCCGGTGTGACGGTTATCGTCATGTGTCGTGGGGCGCCCACGCGATCCGTAGATCGATCTTGTTTGCCTTGCCTTGTCCTCCAATATGTCTCGCAGGTCTGGCGTGTTTCCCCATGCCTTGGCACTTTTTGAGTGACGCCGGGGTGCGGCTTGAGTTGAGGGCCGAGAGGCCTCTCTGTCGCGGCCACGGGGTGGCCGATCGGCCGCATCATACGCTGGTGATGTAGGTTTAGTTGCTTCCTCCTCTAGTTGGGGTAGCAGCCTGCGCTTTGGGTAGCTCTTGGAGGGGCGTTCGAGTTTGTATTCTTCGGCCGCCAGGACTTCAGTCCATCTGTCAGCTAGCAAATCTTGGCCAGCTCTAAGTTGCTGTTGTTTTCTTTTGAGGCTGCTTGCTGTGGCCATAAGCCTGCGTTTGAAACGCTCTTGTTCGACGGGATCCTCAGGCACGACAAATTCCTCGTCGTCGAGGCTTGCCTCGTCTTCGGAGGGAGGCATATAATTGTCATCCTCGACCTCTCTGTCTGCCGCTCTCTCATGAGGGTTGGCTTCTCCATCCTCCTGCGCTGAATCCTGCTGGAGGGGGTTGTCTTCGGCACTGTCCGGGGTGTTATTATCTCCAGTGTCGGACTCGCCGTTTTTGCTTTGGCGGGATTTAGATCGGCGCCGCTGACGCCGGCGCTTAGGTTGTTTCTTGGAGGGGTCATCCTCCATTTTTTCATCGCCATTCCCTTCTTTTGGGGTGTCCACCATGTATATGTCATATGACGAGGTGGCTTTCCAGTGCCCTATAGGCGTTGGTTCTTGGTCGTCTCCTTCATCGGCGTCCATACCGTCGACGTCTTCGGAGTCGAAGTCGAGCATGTCGGTTAAATCGTCGACAGTGGCTACGAAGTGGGTGGTGGGTGGGTTTCGAATTTCTTCGTCGTTCGCATCCCAACCTTGCTGACCATAGTCTGGCTAGGGCTCTCCTGACAAAGAGAGTGACTTTAGTGAATTTAGGATGTCGCCAAAGGGCGAGTGCTGAAAGATGTCCGTGGCGGTGAACTCCATGATCGGAGCCCAATTGGGTTCGATCGGAAGGGGTGCGGAAGATTCAGAGTCCGGAAAGGAGTCCGACACCTTGGAGTCACGAGCTCCGCGAGGGACAGGATTGGTGTTCGGCTCGATCGCCGTAGAGATTGCAGCCCCCGAGGCGGCATCTAGCCACCCGTCCTTGACCGGCGCAGTTGGCTCCAAGCTCAGGCTCGGAGCATACACCTGAGCAGCGCTCTGGGCGCTGTCTGGCGGCAGAGCTAGGTCATGCCCATCGTGACAGCGCGGCGCACTCAGCTGCGGCTCGAATCCGTCGAAGATCAAGTCTCCGCGGATATCAGCCATGTAGTTTAAACTTCCAAATCTGACCTGATGGCCAGGGGCGTAGCTCTCGATCTGCTCCAGATGGCCAAGCGAATTGGCCCGCAGTGCAAAGCCGCCGAATACGAAGATCTGTCCGGGGAGAAAAGTCTCACCCTGGACCGCGTCGTGGTTGATGATCAAAGAAGCCATCGGGCCTAAAGGTGACGACACAGAGGAACTCTCAATGAAAGCACCAATGTCAGTGTCAAAACCGGCGGATCTCGGGTAGGGGGTCCCGAACTGTGCGTCTAGGCGGATGGTAACAGGAGACAAGGGACACGATGTTTTTACCCAGGTTTGGGCCCTCTCGATGGAGGTAAAACCCTACTCCTGCTTGATTAATATTGATGATATGGGTAGTACAAGAGTTGATCTACCACGAGATCAGAGAGGCTAAAGCCTAGAAGCTAGCCTATGCTATGCTTGTTGTTCGTCCCACGGACTAAACCTCTCCGGTTTATATATACACTGGAGAGGGGTAGGGCTACACAGAGTCAGAGAGGCTAAACCCTAGAAGCTAGCCTATGGTATGATTGTTGTTCGTCCTTGAAGCTAGCCAAGCTCGCCTTCCACGCCAAGGAAAGTCCTACCCGGACACGGGACGAAGTCTTCAATCTTCTATCTTCATAGTCCGGGAGTCCGGCCAAAGGTCATAGTCCGGTCATCTGGACACCCCCTAATCCGGGACTCCCTCAGAGGGTGTCCTGCCAGAGTGAGCCGATGGAGTCTTCGTCGACCGAACCCAACTGCAAGAGGAGAAAAGCAGTTGGCCCGACGACGCTTCCCCGCCATCGTCTCCCCCGCCGTTCACATCGTCTCACGGGGCGGTTGTCTGCCGCCGAGGAATAGGAGGGGACTGCCCCCCCTCCCCAGCCCAATAGTCGGACAGGTTGTGAATTGTCAGGAGGAGCTTAGGGTTGTCAGTATTTGTAGGTTATGAATTGTGTTTTGTGTTGTTTATTTTGAGAAACTTTCAGATATGAATGTCTTTTGAATTTCAGATTTGCAGTATTGAGCATATGAAGTATTTTATGAATTCTAGAGATCTATTTTTAGCACTTAAAAAAATGTAGTTTCATAGGAGTATAAAAGTGCAGACAATGTGTTTCTCAGAGAAGAAACTGCAAGTTTCAGTTTCAGATAAGAAACTGCAAGTTCAGTTTCAGATAAGAAACTGTAACGTTCAGATGCAGAGCATTTATATTAACACGGCCTTTTCAAACAGGGTTAACATCATGTTGGAAGTTTTATTCATGGTTAAATATGGAACTACCAGCCAGTTAACATCATGCTGATCAACATTCATGCATAGCACATCTTCATATGATGCACGGTCAAAATGCCCACACAATGTCGAGTGTGCGAAACACAGAGAAAAGGAGGGACGAAGTTTTGGCAAGTGTTGGACGTCGTTTTGGGCTGCCCCGTCTAGGCTTTCATTTTTAACATGCGCAGCCCACGACCTCGGATGGGAGGTCCATAGGCCTGTTTGTATTTTCTTGAGGGACGTCATGTATCGACCGGCCTATGGACCTCCCATCCGAGGTTTTATTTTTCCTGAATATCGGCAGCCCAATTTATGTATTTTATTTGAAGAAAACGCAGAGGTATGTTCTATTTTTCTATATAAGAATAGGAACGCCAGGTCCAACTTATGTTTCCCTTATAACTATATTATATATATTTAAATTATTTTATATGTTATTATATATTATTTTTATTGTCATCATATATTTAACAAATACTTACATATGTAAGAAAACAATATCCCACATCTTATTAACTTATAAAAATAATTTCTTAACAATAAAATCCTGGATTGTTTTGGCATGAAAATCCTAGTGAATGTGTACAAAAGCTTGGTAACATTTAAGGACGAATGTAATAATATCACTTATTATTCAGATATATTTATAACAAAATGCTCAGCCCCTTTGTATTTTTTGATAACATTGCTGGCCCAAGCCAACATTATAATTAGAATCAGCCCAGCAAAATCGTGTATTTCGAGAAAGTGCAAATGGCCTGTAATTCTTTAGGAAATAAAATAAATGGGCCGCATGGACGCTACATAATTTGTCCACCCAGCCCAGCTAATGGGTGTAATTCAAAAATATATATCAAATTGACTGTAAATTCTACCGCGCAAAAAAATGTAAATTCTGAAAAAATGGGTTGAATACGTGCCACATTTTTGGAGGCTGAAATGTGGGCCAATAGGTCGAAGCCAATGCAAGTCGTTGTCAATTCAGTCAACAAATGATTCTGACATGTTAGCCATTGGATTTACATTCAACGACCGGCATCCATCTTCAATCTCTCGTCTTCTTCCTCCAGCGCCGCCGGGACCACGTCCCGCCTCCTACTGCTAGCAGCTCTGCTTAGCACGCTTCGCTATGAAGCGCTACTCCACCATTGGCCAGGCCATCCCTCCACCCCTCCACCCCTCCCGTTCTTCTCCACCGACTGCCGAACCACACCGCACTAGAACCAGTTAATCCTCGTACACCTCTCCGTCTGCGACTCTACTCCCGCGTTTTCCCATCTCCGGCTCGTTGTTGTCCGGGGCCTCGCCGTTGTCCACCACCTTGGATGCGCTCGGCGCGTCGTGGTCAACATGGTCAACGAACGACACCATCGGAAGTAGACTGTGCGTGGAGAGGCTGACAGCTGGGTCCGCAGTCGCACACAAGGAAATGCCTCCTTATTACGCGCAAAATGATGATTCCTCCACCTGACATCTGGGACCCACCGGAAGGGCCTCTGTATTACGCGAAAAAAACATGCCCCCGTTGACAGGTCGGACCCACTAGCTATCTTCACACGCAAGGAAGTGCCTCCTTATTACGCACAAAAAAATGAATACTCCCCCTGCCAGCTGGAACCCAGCATAGTGGGAGGCTGACTTGTGGGCCTACCAAGTTGACGGGGACGGAGGGATTTGTCAACTTAGTCAATATGAACGATTCTAGCTCCTGTTACCGTACGAAGTTCATCCAACGACCGTAGTGCTTCTTCAACCTCTGGTCTTCTTGCTCCAGCCGCCCAAACCAGCGCCGGTCGTGTCGCATGCTCCTGCCTCCCATGGCCGGTTGTGATGCCACGGAGGCCTCACCGCCCCCTACTACTCCCACCGCTGGCCAGGCCATCCCTCTACTCACCCACACCCCCTGTTATTCTGCGGCGACAGCAGCCTCACACCGCAGCCGAACCAGTGAACCCTCGTACTCCTCTTCGCGTGGGCATCCACTGCCGCGTCTTCCCCGGCTCCGAGTCGTCCCCTTCCTAGGCCTTGCCGTCGTCCACCACCGTGGTGCTCTCGGCGCGGCGTGGTCAACGTGCTCAAGGAATGACTTCCATCGGACGCGGACTGTACGTGGAGAGGCTGACAGCTGGGTCCACGGCCACAGCAAGGAAGTGCCTCTTAATTACGCAGAAAATAATGATTCCTCCACCTGACAGTAGGGACCCACCAGACGGGGCACCGTATTTCGTGAAAAAAAATTTCCCGCTTCGCCCCCTGACTGCTGGGACCCACCAGCTACATATTTGCACGCAAGGAAGTGCGTCCGGGCAAAAAAACGATTCACCCCCTGACTGCTGGGACCCACCAGCTACATCTTCGCACGCAAGGAAGTGCCTGACAGTCAGGACCCACCTGGTCGAAGCGTACGTAGCATTGTCATTCTGGTCGCGAACGTGTACGTACATACTGGTCGATGTAGAGGCGTGCACGTGTCGTAGTAGAGGCGTGCATGTAGCATGTACACGTACGTACAACGGCGAGGGTGCAAGAAAGAAAATACGGCCACGTACATACATACGGGCGGGGTTTCGAACGCCTACTCACGCATATGTATGGCCAGGGCTCATGTACATGGCTGGGTCGAAACGGAGAAACAACGTCATCGTCGTGTTCATGGGGAGGCAACGGAAAGCGTCGTGTTCATGGGGAGGATAAGGAATGCGTCGTCGTCATGGGGAGGCAACGGAATGTGTCATGTTCATGGGGAGGCAACGGAATGCGTCGTGTTCATCGGGAGGCAACGGAACGCGTGGGAGCCAACCGGCTAGGTCTAAACGGAATGCGTGGTCATGTTCATCGGGAGGGCTTTGACGGAACAGGCGATGGAAACGAGGCCTGGTGTACCGTAGAACGGAGGAAACGGCCTTGTGTTCGACCGGCCATGTTTGAAATGGGATCCTGTTCATCGGGAGGGGTCTGACGTATCGCAAAACGGAGAAAACGGACCTCCTACGGTCGAAACGGGGGTCCTGTTGATCGGGAGGGGTGTGGCATACCGCAAAACGGACGAAAAGACCTCCTACGGTCGAAACGGGGGTCATGTTGATCAGGAGGGGTGTGGCGTACCGCAAAACGGACGAAACGAACTTGTGTTGGAGTGCTACGGTCGAAACGGGAGTCCTGTTGATCGGGAGGGGTGTGGCATACCGCAAAACGGACGAAACAGACTTGTGTTGGAGCGCTACGGTCGAAACGGGGGTCCTGTTCATCGGGAGGGTTGTGGCGTACCGCAAAACAGGACTCCACGGGATACTGTTCATCTCCACCATCGACCTCCTCCAGCCTCCATGGGCTACCGTCGACCTCCTCCAGCCTCCACGGGCTCCTGTTCATCCAGCCTCCACCGCGCGCTACTCCACCGGCTACTGTTCAACCACCCCTCCAGGGGCACCCCTCCACCGTCTACTGTTCATCCAGCCCTCCACACCACGGGGTCCTGTTCATCCAGAGGCAACACCACCGCTCACTCTTCGTCCACCCCCCCACACACACACATACAATGCTCACTGTTCATCCCGGAGGCAGCATCGATCGGCTTCAGTTAGCAGCAGTAGCGAAGGAATCGCTCGATCGGGTTCAGTTAACAGCCATCGATCGCTCTCTCGGGTTCAATAACGCGTAGCCTGCAGTGCAATCGCTCGGGTTCAGTTAGAGCCCAACGTCTCGCTCGGGTTCAGTTAGAGCCAACGCCTCGCACACACGCGCGTACGTGTACGAGAGAAACGTGCATCGCTCGGCCCCCGACCTTCCACCGTAACTGGGAACTCCCCTAAATTTCCCTCGCCCTCGCTTCTACCACGGTTTTTTCCGTCATGGACAGCCCAAAGAATGTCACGCAGCTGCGTCTCCGGCCCGCCCAGGACAAAAAGCCCATTTTCTGTCATGATTTTTTGTCATAGAAGTAGGAGCCCACCACATCTATGATGATGCCGGGTTTTGTCACAATTATCGTCATAGAAGTGTCATATGTATGACAGGAAAAAAATTCGTTCGGCCCAAAATGTCACGGATGTGTCTTTTTTTTGTAGTGACCTCTAGTACTAGTAGTATAAAAAAGATATATAGGCTGGACCTTCACCGCTTTCTTGCTAAGGGCTGCCCACTTGCTTCTCACACTATCACCCTCTCTCCAGATCTAAAAAAGACGGCCTCTCTCTCCCTCCTCACCGGTGGTCACAGATCTGCCGGGGAAGAAAAGGACGTGCAACATTGTTGCACTCACCGTCAGCGAGAGAGGTCACGCACTGACGACAAGGCCATCCTCTCAGACCTAGCGCCCGCGTGGGATGGCCTCCGTCCCCAAGCTCGCTGCCGTAGTGTGTGCGGAGGACGACAACCACGAGCGAAGCCACTTCCCGCCGACCCTCAGGTATGCTACCTCTTTTCGAACCATACCCTTGTTCTATTGCCCTATCTGCCATGTCGCTGCATGTGGATCTTTTTCCACTCCACCATCTTCCCAATTTGCTATCCTCTGCTCTGCTGGTCATGCTGACAAAAAGCTTAATATGCACTATTAAAGGAAACCCTACTTCATGCAGACGAATCCATGTCTGGGTTGAATAAGGAAAGGAAGGGAGACTGTACTGTCCGAGAGAGTAGGCATTGAACCCGCGTCTAGGTTGAAAAGGGGAAAATCAGTAGCTAAGGAATGAGCCTCGTATCTCTTGGTTGAAGAAGGGTATAAAGGCATGACAACGCAATAGACAAAGACTAGGTCGATCGGCTTGTTGTCCTCACATTGGAAAAAGGTGGCTAAAGAGAACAAAAATGGGACGTAATCCACATATGCTGCCTGGATATTTGTTGCTCTAGGCAACCATACCTCCCCCACCACTCTATGCGTCTGTGGAGGTACATCGTACTGGTGCGCCTACTGTCTGAATGGACCTCCCATGCTCTTATAGCCACTTTTTGCTGTTAGTATAACGCCAACAATCAAGTCAAGCAATGCTACTGTTAAGCGATGCCACATTTAAGTAATGCCGCACTCAGTCTAATGCCACCGATAAATTTAAGCAATGCCATTTAATGTCACTGGATTATTTTAGGGTTAGCTGTTTTATTGTGGATGTATTAAAGATTTTTTTAGCTAAGGCATTCTAATGCTGTTGCACAGCCAGTATACCAACGATGAAACTTGTTACTACCTTCAGATTTTTGCACTGTTAATGCTTATAGATTACATACCTCACTTTCATGAGATAAGTTAATTTTTTTTGTACAGTGTCACCAAAATGCCAAAGCGCTGATGTCATTTTATTTTGGTTAATCTGCACAAAAAATTATGAAGAGAAGAGGAAAGGTCAAGAGTGGGCACCTCCTCCTCCGGCTGTTCTCTTGATTCGTTCGATCAAGTTTTTATATTTGATCGATTATCAAGATTGGGATAGCAATTTTTAAGGTCCCCACGATTTCGAAATGATATTTACCTTGGAGGTACATGATTTGTAATTTTTTTATACTGTCATTAGTTAATAATGCTAGTTACCTTCAGACTTTTGTATTTGGTTTAATGCTCATGCACAGCTAGTATACCAGTGCTGAAACTTGTTACCTTTACATTTTGTATTGTTAATTCTTATAGAAATCTCCTAGTGCTAGAGTTTATAGAAATCTGTTCAGTGAAACCATTGTACTATACCACTGGACTAGTGTATATTTGTAGTATTCAAATGGTGTTGCATTAGCGTATGGACATAAATAAAGTGTGGCAAGCTTTGCCAGATATGTGCTCAAGAAAACTACTACCTGTTTTTCTAAATACTAGACGTTTGGGTACTTTAAATTGAACCGCGAAAACGTCTTATATTAAGGAACAGAGGGTGTAGAGTTCACTCAAATTATCCCGGTAAAGCTAGTCACACCTTTGTTAAAATTAATGTTCATTATGTTATTGGAGGAGGTCTGTATGTTTGTCTCTAATGCCTGTCGACTACATACCTGACATCATGATGTAATGTTAAGTCATTTCCTTTTGTACAGTGTCACTGAATTTTCAAGGCGGTGATGGCATTTTATTTTAGTTGAACTGCACAAAATAAGCTTAAAAGAAGGGGAAAGGTCAAGAGTCGATCATTCTTTCAGAAAGAACTATATCTGCCTTTATGACATCAGCCGTTGTTGCCTTATTTATTCCTTCAAACAGGTGGTTAGAAACAGTCTTGCTACCTTTTCCATTAAGAAATTGGAATGCTTATATTTGTGAGTCTATGCTTCAACTAGTCTCCTTTTTACAGTAATCACACTTTCAATATCTATGCAAACAGGGATGCTCGATTTTAGTGGAACTGCACAAAAAGTCCAACTGGTTCAACATTAGGAGCATGTTTTCTTCCAAACCTTTATATCCAACTGGTGGCACTATGAGCTATTCATTAAGAAGGTACATGGTTTGCTACTATCTTGCTACTCTTTTTGTACTGTCATTAGATAGTAATACTAGTGGTTTGCATGTGAATTTATTGGCAGGGTGGACCTACATTGGAGGTGCAGGACAGGATTCAATGATTGGATGCTCAATTTCGGTTGTATCGATTTCACCTCTTCCATCATTGCGAACATGGATATCTTGGTCTGATGAAGAATAGGCGCTATATTTCTGCTCTGAACCAGCAAATCAATTCAGTATGAAATTGTCCAGGGCAAAACATGACTCTATCAAATTGTCCAGTGCAAAACATGACAGATGCTAAGCGGAAGAGACATGTTTAAACCGAAAATACAAGGTGGGGTGTATGTTTACTAACTGCTTGATATTTGTGCAGACAGAGATGTCTACCAATTGCTATTTGGCAAACAAACAAAGTGACCGCAATTTTGGTTGAACTGCACAAAAGAATAGTATAGTCACTGCATGTAGTGCCATTTGAAAATAGACACGGAAAGATTGGATAGTCACTTCATGGGCTGCAGAAAAGTAGTACTGTACTATTTATTGGCCAACACTGGGTGCTTCATTGCTTTGGTCTGATTATACAATGGGCATCATTTTGCCTAAGTTAAAGTTTGTATTCCGAAAATAGTCTCGTCATGTGATCGAGAGAAGACCAAATCATATTGCAGTGGATGTTCCTCCATCATGTGTGGTTCATTCTCATGGTTCCAGCTGTTGGTGAAACCACTTACGTTTGCAAGAGGAATTGTAGACTTCACAAACAAATTTGTCTTTCAGCCTGTACTGAATGTTGGGCAAAAGAAGCATCCATGTTAGTAGGAAGAACAAATCTTTTTTCTAGATCTTTGCTTTTGGAGCTACATATTTGTATATGATCTGTGAATCATTGAGATGCATTAACATGTTGATCTTATGTATGAGAATCGTACTAGTTGGTTTTAGTTGCGACGCAAGATCCGAAGTGGCTGGTCTTTGCTTTTGGAGCTACATATTTGTATATGATCTGTGAATCATTGAGATGCATTAACAACTCCTTATTTCTGTTCGTTCAGTGTTTACAAGTTACTGATCGATCACTAGCTAGCCTACTAATGCGCTCCTGGTAGTTTTAGTTGTGACGAAAGATCCGAAGTGGCAGTTTTTTGAATAAAAATGCCTACCTCTGAAGAAACTGACAAGCTGCTCTGAAGAAAATGCCATGAATGTGAAGAGACTGCCAGCAAAAACATTCGCAAATGCCTTATCTCCCAGCTAACGTTCATCAACTAATGCGATCGTACACGTACACCATCCGAACTACTCGATCCTACACGTACACTATCCGACCTACTCAATCCTACACGAATAAATAGCGGATCACGCACGTACTACCTCCTTTCTGGTTTGCAGGGCTCAATTCAAGAAACCACCTACTCGTTCCTACACGAATAAATAGCAGATCACACACGTACTAGTACCTCCTTTCCGATTTGCAGGGCTTAATTCAAAAATCTCACCAACCAAGGTACTCCCTCCGTCCGGGTTTATTAGGGGCTGTTTGGTTTGTTCCCACGTCCGCCCTGCCAAATCCTGGGCACTGTTGGCACCCAAAACATTGGCAAGGCATTCGGCCGCCCGCGTTTCTACCAACGATTTGGCGCAAAAGCAGTGGGAGGGAGCTGAGGTGGGCCGGCGCACCTAAATTTTGGAGGAGATCCAAATGGCCAACCGAAGCCTGGTCAACGACTGATGTTTTGGCTGGGCAGGTGAAGGCTCCGAACCAAACAGCCTCTTAGTCCCGTGAGCAAAGCAGCAAGACCAAGGCATGGCAATAATTAACTGCACGCAGAAGTTTAAGCCTAATTAATTCCAGTGATTTAAGTGGTTGCATGCGTGCCCTCGGCTGCGACTCGTTGCATGCTGCTCCGCGTACTTGCTGCGAGCGATTCTGAGTGCCTGCATGCAGTCGGCCGTAATTAACGCAGCTAACTGATGCGAAAAAGATGCGCTTTAATTGTTGCGGGCCTTTTGAATTCGTGGAATCATTATTGACAAGGAGGGAGATGATTGGAGTGCACTCATTTGACCGTCATGCCGGCGTGCGTCCCAGCACGGACGGGACGGGATAGCTAAGACACGCCTGCTTATGCATTGAATTTCAATGACCGTCGCGCTACCTTCCACTTATAATTACTGTTTCCCGGCCTTCTCCGATGGCACCGTGACCCAACTCGCCATATCCTCATAAGCCCCCACCAGCCCGACGTCGCTTGCCACTTATCCTCACTCGCGCCACATCCGCCATGCCCCCGCCCTTCCGCGATAGGCGAGGCCGGAGGCGGTCATTGCCAGAACTAGTGATCGGGTTTTTACCAGAAGGCAGACAAAGGAGGAGGTATTCTATCGGTCTTTAGATGGCAATGCGGAGATCGAGGATTTGTTGGAGCGTGACCGCCTATTGGAGGAGCAGGAGTTGTTGGAGCGCGACCGCCTGGCGGAGGAGCAGCGTATCACTGATTTGCGCCGCCAGCGGGACATGGAGCAGCAGCGCACCGACGCTCTGAGACGCGAGCAGAGCACCCGCAACTGGGCCGACTACGTGGAGGCCGGCGCCCGACAAATAGCCCTGGAGGCCGACGGCGACGCTGAATTTTACTGCCAGCTCATCAAGTGGGTTTCCCTCTTAGAAGCCGAAGCTTCGGTGGACCATGCCGGCAGTGAAAGGGCCAACGCGCGCGAGCAACGCGCCCTATCGCACCTCTGGCAAGTACGAGGCGAGGCGGAGGACGCTGGTGCCGGTGTTTAGCGTGTACTGCAGATGGCGGCCGGCATCGTCTAGTTAGCTAAGAGTAAGTTAGTACTTGTACGCTACTAGAGTATTAGCGGGAGTAAATAGTTAACTTAGCTATGCTGGCTGTCAATGTGGAAGTTCAGGAATCTATATGTGGATCAGACCTGTTACTTTGCTTTGAATGTTGATCTTTCCGTTCGAACGTATGGAATGGGCTGTTATTTTTTAAATGGGTTGTATTTGTCGTCCATGGGTTTAGAGGCTGACTTGTGGGCCTACCAAGTTGACGCGTACACAATCAGGAGATGATTGTACGTGGAGAGGATGACAGCTGGGACCCGCCAAGGTCATGGCAGTACACAAGCAAGTGCCTCCTTATTTCAAGCCAATAAAAAAATGGCTCCTCCTAATGGATTTTTGACATCTGGGTCTCATGCCATTGTCAACGTAGTCAATAAACGAGAGAATTGCATAACGAGCGACTGACACCAGGGACCCAGCAGCTCGCCCAGTTATTTTTGTTTTGGATTAATTTGATAAATGCCACTCCAAACTGGTGTTTCCGAGAAATGCCACTGCAGTTTCCAAACTTTGAAAAATGTCATTTCATGCCATTTCTAGTGGCATTTTTCGAAGTCTGGCGTGGCGTTTTTCAAAATTTGCAAATTGCAGTGGCATTTTTCAAAGTTTGCAAAAATTGCAGTCGCATTTTTCAAAGTTTGGAAATTGCAGTGCCATTTTTATGAATTGCCATAATTGGAGTGGCATTTGTCTAATTTGTTTTTGAGACGGAAGCAGGGTGAGCACTTGGCTGTGCGGAGCACTCTGGCCTGTCTAGACAGCCTTTTCTTTAATGTTTACCACAGACCAGCCCAGTAGTTTTTTTTTCTTTCTGAAAATGGCTAGCCCAGTTTTGTTATGATTTGTCAAGTAAGTCGCTTTGTCAGGCCTGTTGGGATGCAAATCTTTCAAGACGAGGAGAGCTTCATTCGGCTAGCCAAGAAAATGGCCTATCAGTAATGAGAAATGGGCTGTACATTTTTAAAACACATCAAACCGGCAATTAGTTTCAAATTTGTTTTTTTCATTTCAAGATTTTAAATTGCATTTATTTTTATGCGTGGACAATTTATTGGATTTTATATTGATATACATTTATTTTTAAAATCAGTTTGAATGTGACTCAAAATTTTGGGATTAAAAACAGTTCGGACCGCACCGAAATATGCAAAAATTTGTATAATTTTTTAACCGTGGCAACAATATGGGCTGTAATGCTAACAAAAAGAATATGGGCTCCAAAAAAACCTTAAGAATTAGCAAATGGGCTGTAAATTATTAGAAATAATGGGAGATGGGTTGTATGCTGTTTTCCGTAGATTTAAGGCTTTCCTAAAAAAAGGTTGACGCACAAGCAGTGATTGTTGGATGTCCATCCAACGGCCGTCGTGCTTCTTCAATCTCTACTCTTCCTGCTCCAGCCGCTCAAACAAGCGATGGCGGGACTGCCTGCTCCCTCCTGCCCGCGGCCGGCTGTGCTGCCGCGCAGGCCTCACCGCCCCACCGTACTCCCATTGCTGGCCTAGCCATCCCTCTACTCACCCACACCTGCTGTTATTCTCTGGCGACGGTAGACGAACCAGTAAACCCTCGTACAGTCATACTCCCCTCTGCGTGGGAAACAACTACCGAGTCTTCCCTGGCTCTGTGTCGTTCCCTTCCTAGGCCTCACCTTCGTCCACCGCCTTGGTGCTCTCGGCGCGGCGTGGTCAACATGGTCAACGACCGACATGCATCTGAAGTGGACTGTACGTGGAGAGGCTGATAGCTGGGTCCACGACCACACATAAGGAAATGCATCCTTATTACGCGCAAAGTAATGATTCCTGCACCTGACATCTGGGACCCACCGAAAGGGCCTCTGTATTTCACGAAAAAAATGTTACTACCGTTGATAGCTCGGACCCACTAGCTATATCTTCGCACGCAAGGAAGTGCCTCCTTATTACGCACAAAAAAAATGAATACTCCCCCTGCTAGCTGGGACCCAGTATAGTGGTCCAACTAAGTTGACATGGACGGAGGGCTTTGTCAACTTAGTCAATATGCATGATTCTAGCTCTAGTGACCGTACGATGTCCATCCAATGGCCGTAGTGCTTCTTCAACCTCTGGTCTTCTTGCTCCAGCTGCCCAAAGCAGTGCCGGTCGTGCCGCCTGCTCCTGCCTCCCGTGGCCAGCTGTGCTGCCACACAGGCCTCACCACCCCCATACTACTCCCACCGCTGGCCAGGCCATCCCTCCACTCACCCACACCACCTGTTATTCTGTGGCGACGGCAGCCTCACACCGCAGCCGAACCAGTGAACCCTCTTACTCCTCTCCGCGTGGGCATCCACTGTCGCGTCTTCCCCGGCTCCGCGTCGTCCCCTTCCTAGGCCTCGCCGTCGTCCACTGCCGTGGTGCTCTCGGTGCGGCGTGGTCAATGTAGTCAACGACCGACTTCCATCGAAAGAGCACTTTACGTGGAGAGGCTGACAGTTGGGTCCACGGCAGCCGCAAGGAAGTGCCTCCTTATTACGCGGAAAATAATTATTCCTCCACTTGACAGCAGGGAACCACCGGACGGGCCACCATATTTCGTGAAAAAAAGGTTTCCCCCTTACTACTGGGACCCACCGGATGGGCCACTAAAAACGTTCCCCCCACTGTCAGCTCGGACCCACTGGATTAGCCTCCTTATTACGCACAAAAAAAATGAATACTCCCCCTGCTAGCTGGGACCCACCTTGATGGGAGGGTGAATTGTGGGCCTAATAAGTTGATGGGGACGGAGGGCTTGGTCAACTTAGTCAATATGAACGATTCTAGCTCCAGTGACCGTACGATGTCCATCCAACGGCCGTAGTGCTTCTTCGACCTCTGGTCTTCTTGCTCCAGCCGCCCAAAGCAACGCCGGTCATGCCGCATACTCCTGCCTCCCGTGGCCGGCTATGCTACCGCGGAGGCCTCACCGCCCCTACTATTCCCAACGCTGGTCAGGCCCTATGATGTCTACTACACAACCTTCTTCTTGTAGACGTTGTTGGGCTTGCAAGTGCACAGGTTTGTAGGACAATAGCAAATTTCCCTCAAGTGGATGACCTAAGGTTTATCAATCCGTAGGAGGCGTAGGATGAAGATGGTCTCTCTCAAGCAACCCTGCAACCAAATAACAAAGAGTCTCTTGTGTCCCCAACACACCCAATACAATGGTAAATTTTATAGGTGCACTAGTTCGGCGAAGAGATGAAGATACAAGTGCAAAATAGATAGTAGATATAGGTTTTTGTAATCTGAAATAATTAAAACAGCAAGGTAACAAGTGGTAAAAGTGAGCGTAAACGGTATTGCAATGATAGGAAACAAGGCCTAGGGTTCATACTTTCACTAGTGCAAGTTCTCTCAACAATAATAACATAGATAGATCATATAACAAGCCCTCAACATGCAACAAAGAGTCACTCCAACGCCACTAATAGCGGAGAACAAACGTAGATATTATGGTAGGGTACGAAACCACCTCAAAGTTGTTCTTTCGGATTGATCTATAAAAGAGGCCGTACTAGAATAACACCTTAAGACACAAATCAACCAAAACCCTAATGTCACCTAGATACTCCATTGTCACCTCAAGTATCCGTAGGCATGATTATACGATATGCATCACACAATCTCAGATTCATTGAACCAACATAAAAGTACTTCAAAGAGTGCCCCAAAGCTACTACCGGAGAGTTAAGAACATGTGACAACCCCTATGCATAGGTTCCCAATGTCACAAAACCCGCAAGTTGATCACCAAAACATACATCAAGTGGCACATGATATCCCATTGTCACCACAGATAATCACGGCAAGACATACATCAAGTGTTCTCATAAAAGACTCAATCCGATAAGATAACTTCAAAGGGGAAACTCAATTCATCACAAGAGAGTATAGGGGGAGAAACATCATAAGATCCAACTACAATAGCAAAGCTCGGGATACATCAAGATCGTGCCATAGAGGGAACATGAGAGAGAACACGAGAGAGAGAGAGAGAGAGAGAGAGATCAAACACATAGCTACTTGTACATACCCTCAACCCCGAGGGTGAACTACTCCCTCCTCGTCATGGATAGCGCCTGGATGATGAAGATGGCCTCCGGTGATGGGATCCCCCTCCGACAGGGTGCCGGAACAAGGTCCCGATTTGTTTTTGGTGGCTACAGAGGCTTGCGGCGGCGGAACTCCCGATCTATCTTCTGTTCTAGAAGTTTTAGGGTACAAGAGTATATATGGGTGTTGGGGGTATGTCGGAGGAGCTACGGGGGCCCCACAAGGCAGGGGGCGTGCCCAGGGGGGTGGGCGCGCCCCCCACCCTCATGGGCAGCCCGTATCTCCCCTGACGTGCACTCCAAGTTCCATGGGTTGCTTAACTTTCAAAAATAACTTCTCAACTTGATTTCGTTCCGTTTTGACTCTGTCTGATATTCCTTTTCCTCGAAACACTAAAATAGGCATAAAACAGCAAATCTGGGCTGGGCCTCCGGTTAATAGGTTAGTCCCAAAAATAATATAAAAGTGGATAATAAAGCGTAATATTGCCTAAAATAGTAGATAAAGTAGCATGGAGCAATCAAAAATTATAGATACGTTGGAGACGTATCACCCTGCGGCAACGGCAGCCTCACACTGCAGCCGAACCAGTGAACCCTCGTACTCCTATCCGCGCGGGCTTCCACTGCCGCATCTTCCCCGGCTCCGCGTCATCCCCTTCCTAGGCCTCGCCATCGTCGACCGCCCTGGTGCTCTCGGCGCGGCGTGGTCAACATGGTCAAGGAACGACTTCCATCGGAAGAGTACTATACGTGGAGAGGCGGACAGCTGAGTCCACGGCGCCGCAGGGAAGTGCCTCCTTATTACGTGCAAAATTATTATTCCTCCACCTGACAGCAGGGACCCACAGGACAGGCCACTGTATTTCGTGAAAAAAATGTTTCCCCCCTGACTGCTGGGACCCACCAGCTATATCTTCGCACGCAAGGAAGTGCGTTCGGGCAAAAAAAAACTATTTCCCCCCCTGACTGTTGGGACCCACCATCTACATCTTCGCACACAAGGAAGTGCCTGACAGTCGGGACCCACCTGGTGGAAGCATACGTAGCATTGTCATTCTGGTTGTGAACGTGTACGTATATACTGGTCGATGTAGAATCACGCACGTGTCGTAGTAAAGGCACGCATGTAGCATGTACACGTATGTACAACGGCCAGGGTGCAAGAAATAAAATATGGCCACGTACATACATACGGGCGGGGTCTCGAACGCTTACTCGCACATACGTACGGCTAGGGCTCATGTACATGGCTGGGCTGGAACGGAGAAACAGCGTTGTCGTCATGTTCATGGGGAGCCAACAGGCTGGGTCGGAACGGAATGCATCGTCGTGTTCATCGGGAGGGCTTGGATGGAACAGCAGATGGAAACGAGGCCTGGCGTACCGCAGAACGGAGGAAACAACCTTATGTTCGACCGGCCATGTTCGAAATGGGATCTTGTTCATCGGGAGGGGTCTGGCGTACTGCAAAACGGAGGAAACGTACTTGTGTTGGACCTCCTATGGTCGAAACGGGGTCCTGTTGATCGGGAGGGGTGTGGTGTACCGCAAAACGGAGGAAACGAACATGTGTTGGAGCGCTACGGTCGAAACGAGGGTCCTGTTCATCGGGAGGGGTGAGGCGTACCGCAAAACAGGACTCCACGGGATACTGTTCATCTCCACCGTCGACCTCCGCTAGCCACCACGGGTTACTATTCATCCAATGTCGACCTCCTCCAGCCTCCACCTGCGACTGTTCATCCAGCCTCCACCGCGCGCTACTCCATCGGCTACTGTTCAACCAGCCCTCTCCACAGGCTCTTGTTCAACCACCCCTCCACGGGCTACTGTACATCCACCCCTCCATCGTCTACTGTTCATCCAGCCCTCCATGGAGTCATCCTGTTCATCCAGCCCTTCACCGGGGTCCTGTTCATCCAGCCCCAACCGGCTCGATCGATCGGGGTCCTGTTCATCCAAAGGCAACACCACGGGGTCATGTTCATCCACCACCACCAGCAACTGTTCATCCAACACCCCCCCAGCAACGCTCACTGTTCATCCAACCCCCCCAGCAAATGCTCACTATTCATATAGAGGCAGCATCGATCGGCTTCAGTTAGCAGCAGTGCGAAGGAATCGCTCGATCGGGTTCAGTTAACAGCCAACAATCGATCGCTCAGGTTCAATAATCTGTAGCCTGCAGTGCAATCGCTTGGGTTCAGTAGGCGAACGCCTCTCTCGGGTTCAGTTAGAGCCCAACGCCTCGCACACACGCGTGTACGTGTACGAGAGAAACGTGCATCACTCGGCCCCCGACCACCCACCGTAACCGGGAACTCACCGAACTTTTCCTCGCCCTCGCTTCTACCACGGTTTATCCGTCATGGACAGCCCAAAGAATGTGATGCAGCTGCGTCTCCGGCCCACCCAGGACAAAAAGCCCATTTTCTGTCATGATTTTTTGTCATAGAAGTAGGAGCCCACCACATCTATGATGATACCAGGTTTTGCCACAATTATCGTCAAAGAAGTGTCATAAGTATTACAGATTTTTTTTTCGTTCGGCCCAAAATGTCACGGGTGTGTCCTTTTTTTGTAGCGCAAGCTTGTGGGAGACTCTCTTCTTTAATTTGCACAAAGTTAAATATTTCCTGCAAGGCAGCTTGTTTCTTATGAGCAGGGAAATATTTTCAGAGAAGTAATAAACCATATCCTGGGGACTACGCACACAACCAGGAGCAAGAGTATTGTACCAAGCTTTAGCATCACCCTTCAATGAGAACGGAAATAATTTGAGAATAAAGTAGTATCGAGTTTTTTCATCATGAGTAAAAAGGGTGGCTATATCATTCAACTTAGTAAGATGTGCCACAACAGTTTCAGTTTCATAACCATGGAAAGGATCAGATTCAACCAAAGTGATTAACTCTGGGTCGACAGAGAATTCATAATCCTTATTAGTAATATCAATAGGTGAATTAGCAAACTTCGGATCACATTTCATTCTAGCATTCAGAGATTTTTCTTTATACATGTGTAATAATTTCTCTAGATCATCTCTATCCTTACAAGCAAGAATATCTCTAGTTGCCTGTTCACTCATAACATAGCCTTCCGGTACCTTAGGCAATTCATATCTAGGAGGGCTAGCTCTAGCAAGTGTTTTAGGAGTTTCAGTTTCAAGCTCATCATCAGATTCAACAACATCATGTTATATTACTGTAGCAATTTGTTCATCAAGAAATTCACCAAGTGGCACATCATCATTATCGAGCATGTTATTAGCATCATCATAAGCATCATTCATAGTATAAGTAGCATAATCAATAACTTGCGACATATCAAAATTAATAGCATGTGGTGGTGGTGTTGCAAGTTTACTCATAACAAAAGGTGAATCTAAAGCAGAACTGGATGGCAGTTCCTTACCTCCCGTCGTACTTGAGGGAAACATCTTAGTCTTTGTATCCTTTAGATTCTCCATAGTGATAAATTGATAATAAGCCCAAGTGACTCAACAAATATAGCTATGCTCCCCGGCAATAGCGCCACAAAAAGGTCTTGATAACACACAAGTATAGGGGATCGCAACCGTTTTCAAGGGTAGAGTATTCAACCCAAATTTATAGATTCGACACAAGGGGAGCCAAAGAATATTTGAAGGTATTAGCAGCTGAGTTGTCAATTCAACCACACCTGGAGATTAATTCTCTGCAGCAAAGTGCTTAGTAGCACAGTAGTATGATAGTTGTGATGATAGCAGCAGTAGTAACAGTAGCGGTAATAGTGATAGTAGTGATATTGTAGCAGTAACGATAGCAGTAGCAATGGTAGTAACTTAGCAAGAACAATATAAGATAAATTCGTAGGCATTAGATCGGTGACTCGTTGGATGATATTCATCATGAGACAGTTATAACCTAGGGCTATACGGATCTAGCTCCAGTTCATCGATATAATGTAGGCATGTATTCCGTAAATAGTCATACATGCTTTATTAAAAGAACTTGCATGACATCTTTTGTAGTACACTCCCATGGCGGCGGGGTCCTATTGGAAATTAAGGGATATTAAGGCCTCATTTTAATAGAGAACCGGAACAAAGCATTAACAGACGGTGAATACATGAACTCCTCAAACTACGGTCATCATCGAGAGTGGGCTCGGTTGTTGTCACTCTGGGGTTGTCGCATCATAACCGTAGTAGGTGACTATAACTTTCAAGATCGGATCTAGAAAATGGATATAAAGGTGATAACATATGCGGTTCAGATCTGAAATCATTGCACTCGATCCCAAGGTGACAAGCATTAAGCATAGCAAAGTCATAGCAACATCAACCTAAGAACATAGTGGATACTAGGGATCAGGCCCTAACAAAACTAAATCGATTACATGATGAATCTCATCCAACTCCTCACCGACTAGTGAGCCTACAAAGGAATTACTCACTCCCGGTGGGGAGCATCATGGAATTCGCAATGGAGATGTGTTGGTGATGACGAAGATTGAAGATCCCCCTCTCCGGAGCCCCCAAAAGACTCCAGATCTGCCCTCCCGAGGAAGAACAGGGTTTGGCGGCGGCTTCGTCTCGTGGATTGCGATAATTCTGTCTCCCCAATTTTTTCTCGAAATATGTGATTATGTAGTATTAGGGGGGTCGTCTGTGGGGCCACCGGGTGGGTACAACCCACCTGGGTGCGCCAGGAGAGGGGGGCGTGCCCTGGTGGGTTGTGCCCACCCAGGTGCCCCTCTCCTGCATGTCTTGGCTCCAGAAATTCTTATTATTGATAAAAAACCTCGCAAAGTTTGTTTCCATTCTGAGAACTTTTATTTCTGCACAAAAACAACACCATGGTAGTTCTGCTGAAAACAACGTCAGTCCGGGATTAGTTTCATTAAAATCATGCAAATTAGAGTCCAAAACAAGAGGAAAAGCGTGAGAAAAAGTAGATACGTTGGAGACGTATCATCCGCTTGAGGCGGAGCATGCTGCTTGCCTAGAAGGAATTGGTCTAGCACTAGCAAACACTGATAAAAGCCTGATCATTGAGCTTGACTATAAAGATGCAGTGGAGATGCTGAACGACACTAGCACGAATAGATCAGTTGTGACCGGACTTGTTGAGGAGGCAAAGGGCCTGCTGCATGGCATCCAACAACACCTAATCATGCATGCAGGTAGGGCATGCAATGCTGGTGCTCACGTAATGGCGCAGTTGGGGTGATGTGACCAGCGCACGGCCATTTGGAGCGATTGGCATGGGACGGATACAGATACAATTGCTATGGACAGTCACTACTGGAATCAGCTTCTTTGTCGTCCGCCATGGCAGACGGCAAAGGCATAGATCACGGACGGCAAACTTCTTTGCCGTCCGCCAGCAGACAATAAATTGTCCGTCTAAACAGGTGCCAGCAATGGCCTTCTTTATCGTCCGCCATCTGAGGCCACCAAACGGCAAAGACAACAGACGGTAGTGGGGTGGCGTTAGAGCCGTTAGGGGGTTAACGGCACTCTTTGTCGTCCACCAGCGGACAACACAGAGTCGAAGCTCTTTGCCGAAAGAGCTCAGTTAGGCCAGCACTAGGAAGCTGCCACATGGCCAGCAATGCCGTCTGCCAGCAGGCGGCAAAGATTCAAAGTTCTTTGACGTCCGCCGGCGGACGGCAAACTGTCCAAATAAGCAGCCAGTGCTCCCAGTTTCTACAGGTAGCTGCCACGTGTCCTCTTTGTCGTCTGCTAGCGGGCGGCAAAGAGGCTATATATCCCATGTTTCTATTTATATCCATTTAATTTCACTGGAATTCACACACAGATATACATAGGATTTTCTACAATAGCTTGCCACAGAACTAGTTAAGGTTTTCAATGGTGTAAAAGTTCTCAAAAATCCTGAAAAAAATACTGGACCAACGCACCTATAATATAACATGATCCAATGGATGGATTGAAAAAATATGACTGCATGTGTCCTGGACAAAAAGAACAAATGTTTCAATATATATTGATCCTGCAGTGAGCTAAAATGCTTGTTTTTTTCGCTGAGGACACATAAATGCATATTTTCGCAATCAAACCGTTGGATCATCGTATTATATTAGAGTGAGGCTCCCCTATTTATTTCATATTTTTTACTTACTTTTAAACCGTTAAATGTTTAGGAAGCCTTAACTAGTTCTGTGGCAAGCTATGATAGACACAGTTTTACCTATATATATATATATATATATATATATATATATATATATATATATATATAT
>NC_041387.1:633623449-633630628 GCF_002162155.2 Triticum dicoccoides
ATATTCACAGGCACAGCAGACATATGATGTATCCATCACATAGCTCCATCCATGACAACATACATACATAAGAAACATAGTTTCATCCATACATATCACACTAATATCACAATGTTCATCCAACACATTGTTCCATGCATCCATATAATAAGTTCCACATTATTCTTCGATACAAACGAAAAGAAGAACATAGCCTCTTTGTCGTCAGCTGGCAGACGGCAAAGAGGTGGCAGACGGCAAAATGCCAGATTCCAGTAGTGAGTGGGGTGATGACGGATATGATGCGTAAGGCGAGGGTCAACACCGTGGCTCTTCATCGGGCGGTGGACGTGGCTCAGGTTGGTACAATGGCGGAGGAACGGGACGTGGGTTTCAAGGACCTCCTGGCAACTGCATCGGCGGGGGTGGCCGGCCGAACTAACTGGTATAACCGGGGAGCTCACCGTGCTTTCCGGGGCGGCAGAGGAAGGGGTCGACGCCTGCCTCCACCGCGGCCTCCACCACCGCCTGTTGCTACGGCTGTGATGGCACAAGTCGAGCCCGCTGCTACGGTACATACGGCCTCACATGATCCTCCCGAGGTGGCTGTAGACACTGTTCGGGCTTTGGCAGCGGCCAGCATTCCGGTGACCCGCATCGGGGATGTTAACGTCGATGACGGAGGTTCTAACAAGGTTCCGTACAAACGTGATGGTGAAAAGTTATCAAAGTGGGCTATTAAGAAGAAGAAGCTACCGTGTTATAGATGTGGCGAGCTGGGACATTTTGTGGCAGAGTGCCCCACAGAGTTATGTGACTATTATTGTAGATCGTAGGATGTGTCCGCTGAGTGCCCGCTTCTTTCAGGCCCCAAGCCGGTGGTCAATATTTATTGGGTTTGCTGTCAGGAGCTAATGTTTTTTGAGTCACCTGATGTGGCACCTATGACGCATGTGATAGAGAGCTCCTTCCCCGCAGTTGTCAAGGTCACTAATGGTTGTTTGACAGTTGCAGGAACTGGTACCAGGCAACCACCAGTGGGACCTTGTCAAGCTGGAGAACCAGACTTACAAGGTTGATTTTCCCACTAAAGAGGACCAGCTACATATCCTTAAGTTTGGCATGTGCAGAGTATAGAGTATGAATATTATCATGGCTTTTTATGAGTGGACGGAGAAGGATCCCGAGGGTACACCTTTAGAGAAGGCCTCGGTGCCGTTCTATGGTGCACCACGCAAACTGATTGGACACTTTTTGGTCGCTTGGAGCTTGGGTTCTCTCATTGGTAAGAAAGGACAGGTTGACATGCCTTTCACTCGTGCACATGGAGCTGCGAGGTTACTTGTCAGTGTGGTTAGTCTGGAGTTCATGTCGGATGTGGTCAAGTGGACGCATGCCGGGGTCACATACGTCCTAGAGATTGAGATTGAGGACACACCAATACCTCAGGAGGGAGATGAGCATCAGGATATGGATACGACTAAGGGAGATGGAGCCCCCAGAAATTAGGACAAGGGGCCTGAGAGCGCACCCGGGGGGTCGGCTAAGGGCGGAAGTCACAGTTGGATAAGGCGGATGAATCTGCCAAGGAGGCGTCATCCTCCATGACACTGATGAGCACACTTAGGTTTGTCTCTTTTGGAGCGCGGTCTGCACCTAGCCGGTTATGGAGTAACCGCGTTGAGGCAGACGATCCAGAGGAGCTCGAGTTACCGCTAGTGATGCTCTATGATGCTGGTTCTCCTAAGGTCTCGCCGGGCATCAGACTACAGATGGTGTGGGGGGAGGGATATGGGCAGGAGGCCCGCACCACCAGCCCACCCGTGCTGGTCGCTGGTCATCTCGGGGAGGGGCGTGGGTTAGAGGCCCGCCATGTCCTCTCACCGCGGAGCAGCCCCAGGCGGCACGGACAGGGGCGCGAGGAGAAGGCCCGCAACTCCCCTTCTCCCGTGTCGTCTCCACACCATGTTGACGGTTTGGGGGGAGTGGGACTATCGAGCAGGTGGCTCCACGGTCTCCTTCCCCCACCACTTCGGTATGTGATACCCTCTCGACCGCACCCTACCCGTCTTCACCGGCAACAAGGGAAGGGCGTGGGAGCAGGGAGCACACGCCTCGAGAGAGGACTACGGAGGATCTTGTCGCTTTCGGTGGGATCACGGATCCGGTCCTAGTTGGCTGGTGTGTCAGCAACCGGATCTAGGGATAGCCAGATGCTGATGACCTGCAGCTAGCGCACGCCAAGAGGGCGGCCATGCTTCGAGATGTCGAGGCAACTACAGGTTTGTCTTTTGATAAGAGTTGTTTAATTTTGCATTTCACCAAGCATTAAATTATTGATAAGGCAAATGACTTAGGAATATCTTTGGGTTCAAATGAGAAGCAGGTTGAGAAATCTGTTAATGATCTTTTTAGACTTAGAAGTGGAGCGGGCTTCTAAAATAATTCGGAATCTCGCATTGATTAAACCTATGAATGACGATGACATGAACAATTTAGGAATGGTTGCCCTTGAAAACTTTTGTCATAATCTCTTGCCTAATGCGTTGGCCGAAGATGAGGAGGGTCGGAGAAACTGTAGAGCCTCTAATGATGGAGGGCGATGTCTCGTCTTTTGTAGATCCTACGTTCCCAAAGGTGGATGGGGAGAAGCCCAAGCGACCCTGGAAACGGAATATTTATCCTACTTCGGCAGTTCGTAGAAGTGCTAGGGTTCAGCTTAAGAAAAAAAATCACGATGGCTTATGAAAGGAATCTTCTGGAATAGCAGAGGTCTAGCTGACTTGGCTAAACGAAGGTTCTTGGTAGAAACGATGATAGAGCAAAAATTAGACTTCATTGCACTTTTGGAAACACGACGAGATAATTTCACCTCACAGTTCCTTGGAACTTTATCCGGAGGAACTGATTTTGACTGGCACGTTTTACCTCCTAGGGGAAGATCCGGTGGGATATTACTAGGGGTCCAGTGTGAAACGCTTGAGGTGATTAACGTGGTTCGGGGCGATTTTGCGGTAAAGTTTCGGGTGAGATCAAAATTGGATGGCTTCCAATGGTCTCTAGTTGTTGTAAATGGGGCAGCACAACCCAAACGTAAACCCGATTTGCTAGCTGATTTGGTGCGGATCTGTGGAGACGAGACTCTTCCAATCCTAGTCGGTGGGGACTTTAACATAATTTGGAGGAGAGATGAAAAGAACAATGATAACTTTGATGGATGTTGGTCCATGATGTTTAACATGGTTATTGAGAGTCTTAGATTGAGAGAAATTGAGCTTACCGGCAGACAATATACATGGGCCAATTCATTACCCACTCCAACTTATGAGAAGTTGGATAGGGTGGTTGCTAGTGTGGAATGGGAACAAAAGTACCCACTAGTGTCGATACATGCAATGCAGAGGGCGATCTCAGACCACACACCATTACTTGTAGACTCAGGTGAGGCTACACATATTGCAAACAAGAATGCTTTCTCTTTCGAACTAGGTTGGTTCGAGAGAGAAAACTTTTTGGAAATCATTGCACGCGAATGGGCAAAGCCTATTAGTGGACAAAGTAGTATTGAGAGATGGCAAAATAAAATTAGACATCTAAGGCAGTTCTTGCGGGGTTGGGCCAGAAATGAGAGTGGAATTTACGGACAAGAAAAAGAGCGACTCACCCAATTAATTGAAGCTTTAGATTTCAAAGCTGAAGTTAACCTTCTTTCGGTGGATGAGCAGTGCTGTAAGTCCGAAGTTGAGCAAGCCTTACAAGCCCTTCTTAGAGAAGAGGAGCTCAAGTGGTCTTTGCGTGCTAAAGTGCTTAAGGTTGTCTAAGGGGATGACAATACACAATTCTTCCATATGATCGTGAATGGTAAACATAGGAAGAAGAAAATAATACAGCTTGAGCAAGACGAGGGGACAATAGTGGGGCACGAGAATATAAAAGCGTATATCTCTAATTATTATGAACAACTTTTTGGGCCTCCGGAAGTAAGCACGGTATCCCTAAATGAATCTGTTATTGGAGATATCCCTCAGCTCCAAGTGGAGCAGAATGATATTCTTTCTGCACCATTTACTGAGAAAGAAGTTATGGATGCAGTCTCACAAATGAAACCGAATAAGGCACCGGGACTAGATGGGTTTTTAGCTGAATTCTATTGGAAATGTTGGCATATTATTAAGGATGATCTCATGCCTATGTTTCATGATTTCTTTAACGGTCATTTAGAGCGGTTTCATCTTAACTTTGGTATGATTACGCTGTTGCCAAAGAAAGAAGAGGCAGTTCGGATGGAACAATTCAGGCCAATATTTCTTCTTAACGCGAGTTTCAAACTTTTCACAAAGGTGGGTACCAATAGATTGACGCAGATTGCTCAGTCAGTGGTACAACCGAGCCAGACAGCGCTCATGCTAGGACGACACATACTTGAAGGGATGGTCGTTCTGCATGAAACCTTACATGAAATGCATTCGAAGAAGCTAGATGGGGTTATCTTCAAAGTGAATTTTGAGAAGGCATATGATTAAGTTAAGTGGCCTTTCCTTCAGCAGGCAATGCGCATGAAAGGATTTAGTGAGGACTGGAGGAACCAAGTGGGTTTCAAGTCCAGAAGGGTAGTGTTGGAATCAAGGTTAGCGATGATATTGGTCATTACTTTCAGACACAAAAGGGATTGAGACAAGGGGATTCCATGTCTCCTCTCTTGTTTAATATAGTGGCCGATATGTAGACCATTCTTATAGGCGGGACCAAGCAGCATGGTCAAGTGGAGGGATTAGTCACTCAGCTGGTTGATGGAGGAGTCTCCATTTTACAGTACGCTGACGACACTGTCATATTCATGGAACATGACATTGCTAAGACGCGTATTATGAAACTTATATTATGTCTTTTCGAACAATTATCTGGTTTAAAGATAAACTTTCACAAGAGCGATTTCTTCTGCTTTGGGAAGGCCAAAGACGAGCAAGACACTTATAGACAACTATTCGGGTGTGAATTAGGTTCTTTACCATTTAGTTATTTGGGCATACCGATTCATCACTTTAAGTTATCCAATAAAGAATGGAAGTGTATCAAAGATCGAATTGAAAAAAAAGCTTAGCTGCTAGAAGGGCAAGCTGATGTCATATGGGGGTCGGCTAGTGCTGATTAACTCGGTACTGACTACTATGTCGATGTTCCTACTATCGTTCTTCGAGATTTTGAAAGGGGTACGGAAGCGACTTGATTTCTTCATATCTCGGTTCTTCTGGCAGTCAGATGAGGCCAATAGGAAGTACCGTCTCGCACTATGGGATATCCTTTGCCGACCAAAAGACCAGGGGGTCTCAGTATTGAGAACTTAGAAATCAAGAATAAATGCCTTATAAGTAAATGACTCTACATGTTAGAGATAGAGCCGGAAGGCATGTGGGCACAGATTTTGCGCAATAAGTATTTACAGTCGAAAACGCTCGCCCAGATTACCATAAGACCAACTGGCTCACCATTCTGGAAGGGAATTATGAGAACGAAAGATTTGTTCTTTCGTAGGATCAAATTCTTGGTTGGCAATGGGATGTCAACAAGATTTTGGGAGGATACATGGTTAGGAAAGACACCCCTGGTCGTACAATATACAACCCTTTATAACATTGTGCAACGTAAGGAGGATTACGTAGGCACAGTTTTCCAAACGATTCCCTTGAATATTCAATTCAGATGTGCGTTAGTTGGTGAGAGATGGACTGCCTGCACGCACTTGGTTCGGAGATTGATAGATGTTCAACTATCTGACCAGCCGGATTCGACACACTGGAAATTAGCTAGAAATGGGGTATTTACAGTGAAATCTTTCTATATGGATTTGATTAATTCTGGCCCAATCTCAAGATCCTTGCATATTTGAAAGGTTAAGGTTCCTTTGCGTATTAAAACTTTATGTGGTTCGTCCACAAGCAAATAATACTCACCAAGGACAACTTAATCAAGAGGCGATGGGTAGGTAGTTCACGTTGTTGTTTTTGTAATTATGATGAAACAATACAACATCAATTCCTTGAATGCCCACTCACCAAATTGCTTTGGAGAACGATTCATATAGCCTTTAACATTAATCCTCCAGTTGACATTGAGTCATTGTTTGGGACGTGGTTAGCTGGGGTTGAGCATACTATTGCGGCTCGTATTCGGATTGGAATATGTGCGCTTCTGTGGGCTATATGGAACTGCAGGAATGATATGATTTTTAACAGACAACCCACTTTAACTTTCTTGTAGGTCATCTTCAGAGCTACCGCATGGATCCGTACGTGGTCCTTAGTCACTCCTATGGACTCCAGGGACCCTTTGGTTACTGGGTGCAACCACTGGGAGATGGTAACACGGGCTATATTCAACCGGTTCGGATGGCTGGCGGTCACATAACATGATAGGAGTCTAGGGAGCTTATCCTTCATATTGCCTTACCGGTGGCTATTTTCAGCATGTACTTTTATTTTATTTTTCGTTTGTTTTGCTCCGCTTGCGAGCTTGTAACACCCCGGATGTAACTTTCCATCTTTGTAACTCCAACTCTTGCCATTTTCGGCCATGTGTTATGATATTCCCTCCGTGGTTGGGTTTTTGTCTTTTGTTTTGCATTTTATTCATGTCATGCATCTCATATCATGTCATCATGTGCATCTCATTGGCATACGTGTTCGTCTCACGCATCCGAGCATTTTCCCCGTTGTCCGTTTTGCAATCCGACACTCCCACATGCACCGGCGCACCCCTCTTGCCTCTTTTCGTGTGCGGGTGTTGAACGTTCTCGGAATGGACCAAGCCTTGCCAAGTGGCCCTGGTATAGCACCGGTAGACCGCCTGTCAAGTTTCGGGTCATTCGGAGCTCGTTTGATACTCCAACGGTTAACCGCATAACCGCAAAGGCCTCTTTTGAGTTGCAGCCCAACACCCCTCCAAAACAGCCCTTTAACCCATCTAAGTCACTTCCATGCTCTCCGTCGTCGGATCACGATCGTGTGGGCGAAAACCGCACTCCATTTGGAGCCTCCTAGCTCCCTCTACCTATAAAAACACCTCCCCCTCCGAAATTCCGGATCAAACCCTAGCTACCGCTCCCCTCGCACCGCCAGACACGTCCGGACGGAGCCGGACGCGTCCGGACGGAGCCGGACGCGTCCGCCCGCCGCCGCCCGATGAACCGCAGCCCGCCATGTG
>NC_041387.1:633631299-633640548 GCF_002162155.2 Triticum dicoccoides
CCGGAGCTCACCGCCCGCGTCCCCGATCGCCGCCTCCGCCCGTCGCCCCGGCGCCCGGATCCGACCGCGCCGCCGCCTCTTCCCCAAGCTCCTCTCCGGCCCCTCCCGACCAGCATCTTCGGCGAGGCTCCGGCGCTGCCTCGATCCGTGCGCCAAGCCGGATCCAGATCTGAGAAACTAGGGTTGACTTCTTTCTCCCCCGAAATCCACTAAGTCATTTTTCTGTCAGTAATTTGTAGCATGTTCATCGCACCATAACTGTGCACCCGTGGCTCCGTTTTGGGCGTGTAGCATACCAAATTGTTCGCCTCGACGAGTACATCATTTCATCTCAGTGAATCATTTTCATTTGAGCGCATCTTGATGCCCGAAATGCTGTTGGAAGAGGCTATGTGATGTTAGTTTCAGATTCTTATCAGAACATGCACTTTTGTCATTTTTGCCATGATTGATGTGTGCATCTTATGTACTTGAGACCTACATGTGTTTTGAACTATGCTATGGCATCTTTACAGAGGTGCTTACCATGTACTTTTGTGATCAATGTGGTGACTAGCACAAGCATGCAAACTAGGCTTCGCGATGTTGCGGATTTTAATCCCTGTTCTGCTGTTATTGTGATGCCATGTAAACTTGATGCTACAGAGAGATCCATGCATATTTTGAGATACTTCAGTAAGGGTGTTTTGAACATATGGTTATGCTCTGTCCATCCATGCCCCTGGTTGAAATTATGGAGTAGTCTAGCATGTCTTTTTCGTGCTCTACTTTTGCTACAAAATGTTTCCTAGCAGATTGTTTACATGTTATTCAGTTTTGCCAAGGTTGTTGTAGTTGATCTGTGTATGCTATGATGTTGTTCTTGCCATGTATAGCTTCTATACCATGTATTATTGATGGATGTATGCTTAGTTTATCATGAAATGCTTTGTAGTGAGTGCATCGAGCTCACGAACATGACTTCATAATTCTGCCAATGCCATGCTCTGTTTGCTGAATCTGTTAACGAAACTTGCTATGTTTACATGGGCACCATCATATTTTCTGATCCTTTTTGGCTCATGGTAAGGGACTTTTGATCTATGCTTTGAGTAGAATCATGCCATGTCTAGTTTTGCTATTATAAGTTCCTATAGCATGTTGATAACTTGCTCTGAACATTGCTTCGTGATGCTGTTTATGCCATGTCCAACCTGATATTTTTTGCGCTTTCGCCATGCTTGTTTGAACCTGTTGTGGTGTGATTTAGCCGTAGCTCAGTGTTCCTCTTTTGTTAAGCATCTCCTGTAGATCACTACTATATGCTTTGTTTGTATGTTGGGGTGCTGTAGCATAGTTTCTTGTTGCATGCTAAGTAGCATCGTGCTGTTAATCGCAGATTTGTGCCATTATTGTTTTGCTTGCCATTTGCAAACCGTGCATCCGTTCCCGGTGATCTTTATATCGATTTCAACCAAAATCATCTCATCTTTCTAGAGGCATACTTGGTTTGCCAAGTTGATGCCTTGCTCATCCTTTTTCCTCCCGGAGCACGCATACGCATTGCATATCACATCTCGCATATCATGACATGTATTGCATCATGTTGCTTGTGCATTGCACCGTGATTTATTGTGGTTCCTTTGCTTGTGTTCTTGCTTTGGGTAGAGCCGGGAGATGAGTACGTGCACGAGGAACCTGTTGAGTACGCTAACGAGGATCAAGCCTTCGACAACTCTGAGAACCTTGCAGGCAAGATGACCATACCTTCGGTATCACTTCTATCTTTGCTTTGCTAGTTGCTCGCTCTATCGCTATGTTAGCTCTACCTGCCACTGTTTACCATGCCTCCCTATTGCCATGTCAAACCTCTAAACATCCTGTCCTAGCAAACAGTTGTTTGGCTATGTCACTGCTTTTGCTCAGCCCCTCTTATAGCGTTGCTAGTTGCAGGTGAAGATGAAGTTTGTTCCTGGTCGGAACATGGATATTTTGGGATATCACAATATCTCTTGTTTAATTAATGCACCTTATATACTTGGTAAAGGGTGGAAGGCTCGGCCTTATGCCTGGTGACTTGTTCTACTCTTGCCGCCCTAGTTTCCGTCGTACCGGTGTTATGTTCCTTGATTTTGCGTTCCTTACACGGTTGGGTGATTTATGGGACCCCCTTGACAGTTCGCTTTGAATAAAACTCCTCCAGCAAGGCCCAACCTTGGTTTTACCATTTGCCACCTAAGCCTTTTTCCCTTGGGTTTTCGCGAGCCCGGGGGTCATCTTTATTTTAACCCCCCCCCCGGGCCAGTGCTCCTTCGAGTGTTGGTCCGAACTAGATCCACTTGCAGCGCCACCTCGGGGAAACTTGAGGGCTGGCTCTAGTTGTACGTAGTGTTCATCTGGTGTGCCCTGAGAACGAGATATGTGCAGCTCCTATCGGGATTTGTCGGCACATCGGATGGTCTTGCTGGTCTTGTTTTACCATTGTCGAAATGTCTTGCGAACCGGGATTCCGAGGCTGATCGGGTCTTCCCGGGAGAAGGTATATCCTTCGTTGACCGTGAGAGCTTGTGATGGGCTAAGTTGGGACACCCCTGCAGGGTATATTATCTTTCGAAAGCCGTGCCCGTGGTTATGAGGCAGATGGGAATTTGTTAATGTCCGTTTGTAGATAACTTGACACTTGACTTCATTAAAATGCATCAACAGTGTGTGTAGCCGTGATGGTCTGTTCTCGGCGGAGTCCGGGAAGTGAACACGGTTTGGGTTATGTTTGACGTAAGTAGTTTCAGGATCACTTCTTGATTGCTTCTAGCTTCTCGACCGATGCGTTGCTTCTCTTCTCGCTCTCACTTGCGTATGTTAGCCACCATATATGTTTAGTGCTTGCTGCAGCTCCACCATATTACCCCTTTTCCTACCTATGAGCTTAAATAGTCTTGATCTCGCGGGTGTGAGATTGCTGAGTCCTCATGACTCACAGATTCTACCAAAACAGATGCAGGTGCCGAGGATACCAGCGCAGATGGCGCAACCGAGCTCAAGTGGGAGTTTGACGAGGACCTTGGCCGTTACTATGTATCGTTTCCAGATGATCAGTAGCGGAGCCCAGTCGGGACGATCGGGGATCTAGCATTTGGGGTTGTCTTCTTTTCATTTGGATTTGACCGTAGTTGGTCTATGAGTGTATTTTGAATGATGTATGATCTTAATTATGTATTGTGTGAAGTGGCGATTGTAAGCCAACTCTCTTTATCCCATTCTTGTTCATTACATGGGATTGTGTGAAGATGACCCTTCTTGTGACAAAACCACCATGCGGTATGCCTCTAAGTCGTGCTTCGACATGTGGGAGATATAGCCGCATCGTGGGTGTTACAAGTTGGTAATCAGAGCCATCCCCGACTTAGGAGCCCCCTGCTTGATTGTTTGCTGGCGATGTTGAGTCTAGAACAAAAATGTTTTGAGTCTTAGGATTATATATATCAGAGAGTAGGATTCTTTTTACTCCTCAGTCCCTTTGTCGCTCTGGTGAGGTCTCCTGACGTAGATGTTTTGACTTTCCTCTCCTCAAATTTCACTAAAAAAAATTTAGGATCACGCGGGTATCTTGGAATCGTTCCGATGGTTTTGTGACGATAACATTGTTCTTGATGCCTCCTGTCTATTATGTGGCTTTGACCCGGGGAGTTGAGCTCCGAGGTGTTGTCGTCACAATTTTATCATTGCCGTTCTGGAATACCTGAGTTTTGCCGACATCGAAAATCTCTTTTATGCAGTTGTTGGTGAGATAACCTCGACGCCACCCAGTACTGGGGCGGGAGTTCGGGAGTATTGCCATAACTCGTATAACGGATGCTTTTCGAAGGTTGAGGTACACGATTTCCGAAGGTTTCTTGGTTATGTGTTGACGGATGGATACAGCTGGATGTAGGGATTGTTAGTTTGGGTGAGATATATTGCTTCCCCTGTATCCCCAACACCTGATTGCATAACCAGAAAGTTTCGGGAGTTTATAGGTGGGATTCAAGTAGCTCTAGCATTTCTTCCCGCAGATATTTGGTTTGTGATTGGGTAATCCTTACCACTTATTTGTTCCAGTTGTACCTTGTTTATTTCATTCATCAATCTCTTATCAAGTGGCTTCTCACCTTAATGGACGTGTGATGTTAGCTTTGGGAATTCATTCGTTCATCCTTGTTCGAATGTTTATTGTGAAGACTATATGTTGCAATTTCTATCCGTTGATTCAACTTGTCTATCTGTCTATCAAGATGCTAACGGATGTCACCTTCTTCAGGATGGCTCCGCCAATGCGTCAGAATCTGGAACGCAATGATGGGAGTCAGGCGAACCCTCCACCTCCACCTCCGCCTCTGGAGGCATGGCAAGCTTTGATGGCAGCCACAAACGCCAATGCCCAGATGATGATTCAGCTCATGCAAGAGCGCAACCAAGGCCAAGGCAACCAAGGGAATCAAGGTCAAGGGCAATTCAATCATCAGCCTCAATTTCCTACCCTCAACCAATTCCTTGCAAATCAGCCGAAGTCTTTCAGCTACTGTGTCGAGGCCACAGACGCCGATGATTGGCTCGTGGATATCAACAAGCATTTTGAATGCAGCAATGTCAGGCCTGAGGACTATGTCAAGTTCGCTTCTTTTCAGCTCAAGGATCAAGCAGCTGATTGGTTCCAGCAATACAAGGATTCCGGAGGAGGTCGAGTGATTACTTGGACTGATTTCTGTCGGGACTTTAAAGCTCACCACATTCCTACCAGTGTTGTTGAGAGAAAGCATGAGGAGTTCCGCAATCTCAAGCAAGGCAACATGTCAGTGTACGAATACAACAAGCAGTTTCAGAAACTTGCTCGCTTCGCTAAGCAAGATGTTCCTGATGAGAAGAGTATGATCTATCAATTCAGAGGTGGCCTCAGAGAGGATCTGCAGTTAGCTCTTGTTCTTGTTGAGCCTACTCAGTTTGATCAATTCTACAATATGGCACTCAAGCAAGAAGGTGCTCAGCTCAAGTGTGAGGCTTCTAAGAAGAGAATCAGGGATGCAGTGCAGTCTTCTTCTTCCTCACAAGTGGCAGCTAAGCAGCAGAAGTTCTACCTTCCTCCTCCTCCGTTTCATCAGCCTTACCAGCAGAAGAACTCAGGTGGTCGTGGATCTTCCCACCCA
Source organism: Triticum dicoccoides (assembly GCF_002162155.2). Classification (NCBI taxonomy): domain Eukaryota; kingdom Viridiplantae; phylum Streptophyta; class Magnoliopsida; order Poales; family Poaceae; genus Triticum; species Triticum dicoccoides. The sequence continues at coordinate 633,636,459 of NC_041387.1, forward strand.
CCCAACCCAGGCTATCAGAACAAGTCTCAGCCTCAAGCTCCAAGGTCAAATGCTCCTTATCACCGTCCGCTCTCAGAAGTGACTTGCAACAAGTGCCAGCAGAAAGGTCACTATGCGAACAAATGCTTCAATCAAAGGCGCCTTCCTCCTCCTCCTCCTATGAGATCTTCAAGCAATGCTGTGGTCAAGCATAATCCAAAGTCTGCAAAGGTGAACATGATGAATGCAGCTCAGGCAGAGGATTCTTCAGATGTGATCATGGGTAACCTTCCAGTTAACTCTATTCCTGCAAAAATCTTATTTGATACTGGTGCGTCGCTTTCTTTCATTTCAAGACCTTTTGTTGCCAAGCATGAGTTTGTGACAGAAAAGATTCCTATCCCGTTGAAGATTGTGTCCCCGGGTAAGCAGATGACTTCTAATAATTGCGTCCCGGATGTTTCTATCAAGATGGACGACTATAGATTTTTGTCTTCTCCAGTTGTTCTTGGCGACTCTGATATTGATCTAATTCTCGGGGTGGACTGGCTTTCTAAGCACAAGGCTCAGCTTGATTGTGCTGCCAGGTAGATTCAGTTGACACACCCTTCAGAGGATGTTATCATCTATGCCGCTCGTGATGAAACCATTCGGTTGTTTTCTCTCAATGAGAAGGGCGAGTTGGATGCTATTTCTCAAATTCCAGTCGTTTGTGAGTACCAAGATGTCTTTCCAGAAGAGCTTCCGAGTATGCCCCCTCATCGGCCAGTCGAGTTCGTTATTGATCTTGAGCCTGGAACTGAACCCGTTTGCAAGCGTCCTTACAAGCTTGGACCCAAGGAGCTGAAGGAATTGAAGAAACAGCTCGATGAACAAGAGCATCTGGGTTTGATCAGACCGAGTTCATCTCCATGGGGTTGTGGAGTTCTTTTTGTCCAGAAGAAGGATGGCACGGACCGACTTTGCGTCGATTACCATCAATTGAACAAGAAGACAATCAAGAACAAATATCCACTTCCCAACATCAATGAGCTTTTCGAGCAACTCAAAGGTGCTAAAGTATTCTCCAAGCTTGACCTTCATATGGGTTATCATCAGATTCGCATTCGTGAACAAGATATTCCCAAGACAACATTCAGAACAAGCTATGGTTCTTATGAATATACTGTCATGTCTTTCGGCCTTGTCAATGCTCCTCCAACGTTCTGTCTCATGATGAACTTTATCTTCAACCCCTACACCAATGAATTTGTTCTGGTGTATCTCAATGATATTTTGGTCTTCTCCAAGAATAAGCAGGATCATGCCAAACATTTGCGATTGGTCCTCGACAAGCTTAGAGAGTATCAATTCTATGCGAAGTTTTCCAAATGTGAGTTCTGGCTTGATGAAGTTCTTTACCTTGGTCATATCATCTCCGCCAAGGGCATTGCTGTTAATCCCGCGAAGGTGTCTGCAGTTGTGAATTGGGAACCTCCTTAGAATGTCAAGCAGCTTCGCAGTTTTCTTGGTCTTGCAAGTTATTGCCGAAAATTCGTTGAGAACTTCTCTAAGATTGCAAAGCCTCTTTCCCACCTCCTCCAGAAGCATGTCAAGTATGTTTGGACGCCAGAGTGCGACGTTGCTTTCAACACCCTCAAAGAAAAGCTTGTCACAGCTCCTGTCTTGACTCCTCCTGATGAATCCAAGCCATTCGAAGTGTTCTGTGATGCTTCTCTTCAAGGTCTCGGTGCTGTGTTGATGCAAGAGAAAAAAGTTGTGGCCTATACCTCTCGTCAGTTGAAGCCCAACGAAAAGAACTACCCCACTCACGATCTTGAGTTGGAGGCAGTTGTCTATGCATTGATAACATGGAGACATCTCTTATTGGGAAGGCAAGTGGACATTTTCACCGATCACAAGAGCCTCAAGTATATCTTCACTCAACCTCAGGAAAACTCGATGGGTCGAAATGATTCAAGAGTACAATCCGAGTATTGAATATACTCCTGGCAAGGTGAATGTGATTGCAGATGCTCTGAGCAGAAAGGCTTATTGCAACAGTCTAATTCTCAAGCCATTTCAACCGGATCTTTGTGAAGCTTTCCGCAAGCTGAATCTTCAAGTTGTTCCTCAAGGCTTTCTTGTCAACCTCATAGTCTCTCCTACTTTGGAAGATCAAATTCATGAGGCACAACTCCTGGATACCATGGTGAAGAAGGTGAAACGTGGTATTGACAAGGGCATTCCCAAATACAAGTGCTATCGCTTGGATGACAAAGATACTCTTTTCTTCGAGGATCGAATTGTGGTTTCTAAAGGTGATCTGAGAAAAGTCATCATGAACGAGGCACACAATTCCCTCCTATCCATTCATCCTGGAAGTACAAAGATGTACCATGACCTCAAGCAGTCGTATTGGTGGACTCGAATGAAGCAAGAGATTGCTCAATTCGTGAATGAATGTGATGTCTGCAGAAGGGTGGAAGTAGAACACCAAAGACCAGCTGGTCTCCTCCAACCTGTTGCTATTCCAGAATGGAAGTTTGACCATATCGAGATGGACTTCGTGACTGGATTTCCTAAGTCCAAGCGTGGAAATGATGCTATCTTCGTTGTCATTGACAAGCTTACTAAAGTGGCTCATTTCCTTCCTATCAAAGAATCTATCATAGTAGCTTAGCTAGCAGAGCTATACACCTCCAGAATTGTCTCCTTGCACGGTATTCCACAATTGATATCTTCAGATCGTGGAAGCATATTCACTTCTAAGTTCTGGGACTCCTTTCAGAAGGCCATGGCCACCAACATTCGTTTCAGCACAGCTTTCCATCCTCAAACAAGTGGCCAAGTCGAGCGAGTCAATCAAATCCTTGAAGATATGCTCAGGGATTGTGTCATCTCGTTCGGCATGAAGTGGGAAGATTGTCTTCCATATGCCGAGTACTCCTACAACAACAGCTTCCAAGCGAGTTCGGGCAAGGCCCCATTCGAAATTCTCTATGGCAGAAAGTGTCGTACTCCTCTCAATTGGTCTGAGACAGGTGAACGCCAACTTCTTGGCAATGACTTGATCACAGAAGCCGAAGAAATGTGCAAAGTCATTCGTGAGAATCTCAAAGCCGCGCAATCGCGCCAAAAGAGTTACTATGATAGCAAGCACGGTGACTTGGCTTTTGAAATCGGAGACCATGTCTACCTCCGCGTCTCTCCAATGAAAGGCACTCATTGCTTCGGTATCCAAGGGAAGCTTGCCCCTAGATACGTGGGTCCTTTCAAGATCATTGGCAAAAGAGGCGACCTCGCCTATCAACTTGAGCTTCCGTCCAACTTCGCGAACGTGCACGATGTGTTTCATGTGTCACAGCTTCGCAAGTGCTTCAAGACTCCTGAGCGCACTATCAACTTCGAAGAAATCAACCTCCAAGAAGATCTCTCTTATCATGAGCACCCTGTTGCTATTCTAGAAGAAATCGAGCGCAAGACTCGCAACAAGTCAATCAAATTCTTGAAAGTGAAGTGGTCACACCATTCCGACCGAGAAGCCACCTGGGAGCGCGAGGATCACCTCCGTTCTGAATATCCGGAGTTCTTTCAGTCCTAGATCTCGGGACGAGATCCTCTTATAGTGGTGGAGTGTTGTAACACCCCGGATGTAACTTTCCGTCTTTGTAACTCCAACTCTTGCCATTTTCGGCCATGTGTTATGATATTCCCTCCGTGGTTGGGTTTTTGTCTTTTGTTTTGCATTTTATTCATGTCATGCATCTCATATCATGTCATCATGTGCATCTCATTGGCATACGTGTTCGTCTCCTGCATCCGAGCATTTTCCCCGTTGTCCGTTTCGCACTCCGACACTCCCACATGCACCGGCGCACCCCTCTTGCCTCTTTTCATGTGCGGGTGTTGAATGTTCTCAGAATGGACCGAGCCTTGCCAAGTGTCCCTGGTATAGCACCGGTAGACCGACTGTCAAGTTTCGGGTCATTTGGAGCTCGTTTGATACTCCAATAGTTAACCGCATAACCGCAAAGGCCTCTTTTGAGTTGCAGACCAACACCCCTCCAAAACAGCCCTTTAACCCATCTAAGTCACTTCCATGCTCTCCGTCGTCGGATCACGATCGTGT
>NC_041387.1:633640877-633649114 GCF_002162155.2 Triticum dicoccoides
ACCGGAGCTCGCCGCCCGCGTCCCCGGTCGCCGCCTCCGCCCGTCGCCCCGGCGCTCGGATCCGACCGCGCCGCCGCCTCTTCCCCAAGCTCCTCTCCGGCCCCTCACGACCAGCATCTCCGGCGAGGCTCCGGCGCCGCCTCGATCCGCGCGCCGAGCCGGATCCAGATCTGAGAAACTAGGGTTGACTTCTTTCTCCTCCGAAATCCACTAAGTCATTTTTCTGTCAGTAATTTGTTGCATGTTCATCGCACCATAATTATGCACCCGTGGCTCCATTTTGGACGTGTAGCATACCGAATTGTTCGCCTCGATGAGTACATCATTTCACCTCAGTGAATCATTTTCATTTGAGCGCATCTTGATGCCCGAAATGCTGTTGGAAGAGGGCTATATGATGTTAGTTTCAGATTCTTATCAGAACATGCACTTTTGTCATTTTTGCCATGATTGATGTGTGCATCTTATGTACTTGAGCCCTACATGTATTTTGAACTACGCCATGCCATATTTACAGAGGTGCTTACCATGTATTTTTGTGATCAATGTGGTGACTAGCACAAGCATGCAAACTAGGCTTTGCGATGTTGCTGATTTTAATCCTTGTTCTGCTGTTATTGTGATGCCATGTAAACTTGATGCTACAGAGAGATCCATGCATATTTTCAGATACTTCAGTAAGGGTGTTTTGAACATATGGTTATGGTATATCCATCCATGCCCCTGGTTGAAATTATGGAGTACTCTATCATGTCTTTTTCGTGCTCTACTTTTGCAACAAAATGTTTCCTGGCAGATTGTTTACATGTTATTCAATTTTGCCAAGGTTGTTGTAGTTGATCCGTGTATGCTATGATGTTGTTCTTGCCATGTATAGCTTCTATGCCATGTATTCTTGATGTATGTATGCTTAGTTTATCATGAAATATTCTGTAGTGAGTGCATCGAGCTCGCGAAGATGCCTTCATAATTCTGCCAATGCCATGCTCTGTTTGCTGAATCTGTTAATGAAACTTGCTACGTTTACATGGGTACCATCATATTTTCTGATCCTTTTTGGCTCATGGTCACTAAGGGACTTTTGATCTATGCTTTGAGTAGAATCATGCCGTGTCTTGTTTTGCTATTATAAGTTCCTGTAGCATGTTGATAACTTGCTCTGAACATTGCTTCATGATGCTGTTTATGCCATGTCCAACCTGATATTTTTTGCACCTTTCGCCATGCTTGTTTGAACCTGTTGTGGTGTGATTTAGCCGTAGCTCAGTGTTCCTCTTTTGTTAAGCATCTCCTGTAGATCACTTTCATATGCTTTGTTTGTATGTTGGGGTGCTGTAGCATAGTTTCTTATTGCATGCTAAGTAGCATCGTGCTGTTAATCGCAGATTTGTGCCATTATTGTTTTGCTTGCCATTTGCAAACCATGCATCCGTTCCCGGTGATCTTTATATCGATTTCAACTGAAATCATCTCATCTTTCCAGCGGCATACTTGGTTTGCCAAGTTGATGCCTTGCTCATCCTTTTTCCTCCCGGAGCACGCATACACATTGCATATCACATCTCGCATATCATGACATGTATTGCATCATGTTGCTTGTGCATTGCACCGTGATTTATTGTGGTTCCTTTGCTTGTGTTCTTGCTTTGGGTAGATCCGGGATATGAGTACGTGCACGAGGAACCTGTTGAGTACGCTAACGAGGATCAAGTCTTCAACAACTCTGAGAACCTTGCAGGCAAGATGACCATACCTTCGATATCACTTCTATCTTTGCTTTGCTAGTTGCTCGCTCTATCGCTATGTTAGCTCTACCTGCCACTGTTTACCATGCCTTCCTATTGCCATGTCAAACCTCTAACCATCCTGTCCTAGCAAACTGTTGTTTGGCTATGTCACCGCTTTTGCTCAGCCCCTCTTATAGCATTGCTAGTTGCAGGTGAAGATGAAGTTTGTTCCTGGTCGGAACATGGATATTTTGGGATATCACAATATCTCTTGTTTAATTAATGCACCTTATATACTTGGTAAAGGGTGGAAGGCTCAGCCTTATGCCTGGTGACTTGTTCCACTCTTGCCGCCCTAGTTTCCGTCATACCGGTGTTATGTTCCTTGATTTTGCGTTCCTTACACGGTTGGGTGATTTATGGGACCCCCTTGATAGTTCGCTTTGAATAAAACTCCTCCAGCAAGGCCCAACCTTGGTTTTACCATTTGCCACCTAAGCCTTTTTTCCTTGGGTTTTTGCGAGCCCGAGGGTCATCTTTATTTTAACACCCCCCCGGGCCAGTGCTCCTTCGAGTGTTGGTCCGAACTAGAGCCACTTGCAGTGCCACCTCGGGGAAACTTGAGGGCTGGTTCTAGTTGTACGTAGTGTTCATCCGGTGTGCCCTGAGAACGAGATATGTGCAGCTCCTATCGGGATTTGTCGGCACATCGGGCGGTCTTGCTAGTCTTGTTTTACCATTGTCGAAATGTCTTGTGAACCGGGATTCCGAGGCTGATCGGGTCTTCCCGGGAGAAGGTATATCCTTCGTTGACCGTGAGAGCTTGTGATGGGCTAAGTTGGGACACCCCTGCAGGGTATATTATCTTTCGAAAGCCGTGCCCGCGGTTATGAGGCAGATGGGAATTTGTTAATGTCCGGTTGTAGATAACTTGACACTTGACTTCATTAAAATGCATCAACAGCGTGTGTAGCCATGATGGTCTCTTCTCGGCGGAGTCCGGGAAGTGAACACGGTTTGGGTTATGTTTGACGTAAGTAGTTTCAGGATCACTTCTTGATCGCTTCTAGCTTCTCGACCGATGGTTGCTTCTCTTCTCGCTCTCACTTGCGTATGTTAGCCACCATATATGCTTAGTGCTTGCAGCAGCTCCACCATATTATCCCTTTTCCTGCCTATGAGCTTAAATAGTCTTGATCTCACGGGTGTGAGATTGCTGAGTCCTCGTGACTCACAGATTCTACCAAAACAGATGCAGGTGCCGAGGATACCAGCGCAGATGGCGCAACCGAGCTCAAGTGGGAGTTTGAGGAGGACCTTGGCCGTTACTATGTATCATTTCCAGATGATCAGTAGCGGAGCCCAGTCGGGACGATCGGGGATCTAGCATTTGGGGTTGTCTTCTTTTCATTTGGATTTGACCGTAGTCGGTCTATGAGTGTATTTTGAATGATGTATGATGTTAATTATGTATTGTGTGAAGTGGCGATTGTAAGTCAACTCTCTTTATCCCATTCTTGTTCATTACATGGGATTGTGTGAAGATGACCCTTCTTGCGACAAAACCACCATGCGGTTATGCCTCTAAGTCGTGCTTCGACACGTAGGAGATATAGCCGCATCGTGGGTGTTATAGAGCTGTAATACTTTTATGACTTTACGCTACTCCATGGATTTTTAATACGATGGATGCATGCATCATTATGATGCAGAGGCCGGGGGTACGCCCCCATTTCCAAAAAATGGGATGCACCCATGTGGGAGTTGAATGCGCTCCCGCTGTCATGCATAAGCACCAGAATTGTCGAATGTAAGTCAATTTTAAACCCTGAATTCGTACGGGTTGGGCGAAACGAACCCCCAAGTCGAAATCCCTATGGATTGCACCCTGAACTATGCAATCCCGGTCTAAATCAAACCTTTTCTGATTGTTTAGATGGGCAGGATTGGGACATTTCGCAGAGGGCGCACACCAGCTCTCTGTTGGGCCGGTCTGCTTTAGTTTTTTTCGGTTAAGAAACAAAAATTCGCAAAGGGCGCTACACCCTGCCCCCTGCTGGGCCGGCCCGCATAATTTTTTCGTTAAAAAAATAAGTGCCTGGTCTGGCTCGAAAACAAAAAAAAGTTCACAATTTTGAAAAAAAAAGGTTGATGGATTTAGAAAAAGTTCAAGAATTTTGAAAATAAGTTCACGGATTTTCAAAAGAAAATTCCACGGATTTGGTAAGAATTCATAGATTTTGAAAAAGAAACTGTAAAATTGAAAAAGAGTTTGTGGGTCTTTTTCTTTATTATTTCTTTTCTATCTTTTCTTTTTTCCTTTTTCATGTATATATACAAAGTTCACTGCGTATATTAAGGAAATCTTCACGGTAATTTCCAAAAATCTCACTCATTTATAAAAATGTTCATCTTGTATTAGAAATTTGTTCAGTGTATATCGCACAATTGTTGAATATTAATTCGGAAATTGTTCAGCATATATTACAAAATGTTCATCTATTCATATTTTATTCTATAATGCTATCACATATTTGCCGCGAGTTTGAATTATCTTCCACGCACCTTTTTCATTTTTTTCTTGAATTCTTGAAGTTGCATATTTTCAAAAAATAAGCATACAAATAAGGACAACGTGAACCAGATTTTGTAAAGAATATAAAGTTGTTCATGAACCAGATTATAAAATTGTCCAGAATGTTTTTGTTCCATATTTTCGACAACTTTTTCAAGAAATGTTTGCGGTTTTAAAAATTGGTTCATTTAAAAAATTCCACACAAATTTTGAAAAATGTTTGTGTGTTCTAATTTTGTTTCGGAGTTCAAAACATATCCCTATATTTCATAAAATTCTAAAAATGTCCATGTTTTCAATAAAAATCTGGAGTTTGAAAAATGTTTCGGTTTCAAACTTTTTTTGTGAGTTTAAAAAAAAATCATGTTTTCATTCTTTCTTCGGGAGTTTATAAAATGTGCAAGTTCCAAAAGTTTTCTTGAATTTTCCAAATTTAGTTTCGTAATTTGTTCACAACTTTAAAAGGTGATCGCTTTTCATAAACACTAAAAAGTAGCGGTCGAAGTTTTAAAAATATTCGAATCTGCTGTTGATTCTTATTGCTTTGTGTTGCTGTATTAACAGATTTGGTCGCTAGGTCAACTGGTTGTACCAGTGCATTTGTTGTTGTACATCCTGGGTTTGAAACTTGTCAAGTGCTTATTTTTTTAGCGTTTTCCGCCTATGCATGCGAGAGAAAAATAGAGACACATTTTTTTCGCTCCAAAACGTGTCAAGTGCGTATTTTTTTAGCGTTTTCTGCGTATGCGTGCGAGAGAAAAATAAAGACACATTTTTCTTAGCAAATAAAAAAACAAATGGGCTGGCCCAGTGCGGAGGACGGGTGCACAAGCCGTGGTCAACATGCCGCTCCTTGGCCCACCAGCTAGACAAATCCCAGTTGAATTTTGCCAGGGTTTGATTTAGACCGGGAATCCTCAAAAAAATATAAAAAATTAGACCGGGATTGCAAAGTTCAAGATGCAATCGATCGGGATTTCGACTTGGGGTTCATTTCGCCCGACCTCTACGAGTTCAAGGTTTAAAATGGACTTTTTCCAACATACAACAACCAGGATCAATGCATGCTTGGCAAAATCGGTACGACTATTCTGCACCAATTTTTTTTCCTAAATAAAGCTAGTTATGCTAGCGGGACCAGATAGAACTTTGCACTAATTGATAAATAATTCTCTAAAAAAGAAAATTCTGTACTAACTTTGCTACCATATCGAGTCTATGGAGCTAACAGGTTTTTTGCAGAATTGCTAACTGGTAGTATAGGAGGGAATTTAATGGCATATGTGTCATCTCCTGTACTACTAAGTTTCCCTGATTTACAACCCGGGTCCCTCTCTCCGTAAAGTTTTAAACTAAACAACAACACATAATATAGTCTTGAACCTAACACAACATGCATCGGGCAACATGAGCTCTCTAGACGGTCACGGCGAAGGCGTCATCGTACTTCTTGCACTTGGTGACCACCTCCACGTCGTCGTCATTGTAGACGATCACCGTCAGGGTGTCGGGAGTCAGCAACTTCAAGGTCACCATGTACCCAATCCTGACCCGGTGAGTGGTGACGAAGGGGGCCCAACCCTGATCAAGAGTGACCATGTCATCGATAACATGTACCATGACCCTCCATGCGCACCCGGTGTACGTATTTTTCCTGGAGTATGTAGCGACGGCGGGGAAGTGCTTCACGAAGTCTAGAGGTAAAGGCGGGCTCTCCAGCTTCGGAGCAAGGATCACCTTGAAGAAGAGGGTTGGCCATGCCTCTTCGTGGTAGTGCTCGTAGTTCCTCCGCTTGCCGCGGGGGGCTCCTACACCACCACGTCGTTCCCCAATGGCGGCATGACCTCCTTTCCCTTGTCCAATGGCGGCACGACCTCCTTGCCCTTGTCCAATGGCGGCACGACCTCCTTGCCCTTGTCCAATGGTGGCAGAACTTCCGTGTCGATCTGCATTATAAACAAACATGAAGCTTAAAGATCAACATTCATTCCTATCAGCCTAACGCTCCTATATTTACCCACCCTACTTACCCACCACCGCACTCTAACCCTCTCTGTCTCTCTTGTTCCACCTCTCTGTTTCACCACCTATCGGCCTAACACCATGAACCCCATCCCCAAGAGCATTCGATGGAGGACCTTCTTCCTCGAGTGCTCACTCGGTGACTAGATGAAGTTTGAGAACACCATGGAAGTGTGCTCGAACTTAAATAGTATCAAAGACATGCACAATGAGGCAAACATTGTGGTAAAGAAGGCTACGGCAGAGGAGCTGGTGACATTGATTCCCTACCCAGCGAAGGACGCTATATCAGTTGATATCCTGCGTTGGGCCATGCATCAGGCAGACTCCGGCGATGCTGAATAGAGAGCAAGATGTTGGGCAGAGTACATGCTCCTCAAGACCAGTATGTCGCATCGTTCTTGAAAGTGCTAGTTATCGACTAGAGGGGGTGAATAGGCCACTTTTATGTAAGTCTTCAAAACACGAGGTCTTTGAAGACAAACTGTTAATATGAACCTATATGATATGCAACGGCAGATGAACTACACTAGACAAGCAATAGTCAAGAGAGCAATACAGTGAAAGCACAAATACTAATAGTAGCTAGGCAATATGGATCGGAATGGAAGACAGTATGAAGCCAAAGAGATAATAGTCTTCACACAGTGAAATCAAACAGATCAGGCAAGAAAGCAATGACTTCACGAAGATAAACTGAAATGTAAGGAAGGTAGGGGATAGAACCAGTAGCTTGGTGAAGACAGGGATTTGGTAGACCAGTTCTAGTTGATGTGACAACTGTTCATCTGGTTAGGGAGGTTGAGATTGAACTCAGAAGACTGTTTCTTCACCTTATTCCCCTTGAGCTAAGGACACCCAGTCCTCGCTCAATCACTCTGGTAAGTCTTCAAGGTAAACTTCCAAACCTTCATAGACTCCATTCACTGACGATCCACAATGACTCTTGGATCCTCAAAACGTGACGCCTAACCGGCTGGAGGATGCACAGTCCTTAAGTGTAACAAGTCTTTAGGTCACGCTGACAGAAAGACTTCAGTGATGCCTAACACTCTTTTGGCTCTGGGTGTTTTGGTCTTTGTCCTCGCAAGGATCTCTCTCTCTCTCTCTCTCTCAAAGGCTTCGGAGGTGGGTTGCTCTCAAACGACAAAAGTCATGCACTAACTTTGAGTAGACACCAATTTATGGTGTAGGGGTGGGCTATGTATAGCCAGGAGGCAACCCGACATGATGTATCCGGAATGACCCTGGGTAACTAAGGAACCGACACGTGTCCAATGGTCGGATTTCAAACACACGCAGCATCTTGGCTTGGGTTACAAACAAAGCTGACTCATCCAACTCCGGATAAGATTTGCTCTCATTCTCTTCGCTCAAAGACATAGGATTTTGGTTGAGCATCACTTCAGTCATCTGACTTTGTTCACTTGGACCCCACTTAAAAGTACAATGGTTCCTATGATCAATAAAGAAGAAGAGGAAACTACGAAAGAAATTATGTCTTCGCACTCCATAGTCTTCACGTGAATGTCTTTACATGTTATTATCTTCAAGGTGAATGCCATCACGAACCACCATTGTCTTCAATGTCTTCATACATTTTTAGGGGTCATCTCTGGTAGGTAAACCGAATCAATGAGGGACTAATACATGTCTTATCCTGCAATTCTCACAAAGACATTAGTCCCTCAACCATGTTTGTCGTCTATACTCCAAAACCAAGTAGGGGTGGCACTAGATGCACTCACAGTTCTGGACTAGGACGTTGGTGGTGTTGGAGGAAGACCACGATACGGTGCAGATGGTGGTCAGGGCGCCAGCTACAAGGGACCGTGCAAGACCAATTGTTCGTGACGAAGATGATTTGGATGAGATTGCAGATGGTGTGGTGGAGGCAGTGGTGGAAGACAAGA
>NC_041387.1:633649381-633653394 GCF_002162155.2 Triticum dicoccoides
CCGCGCCGCTGCTTGAAGCGCCTCCAAGGTCACCACGACTAGGATAGGCATTACTAAACTAGTTTCACCCAAATCCCCACCCCCTTGTAATAAAAAAAGGACTGTATTAACCCTAGAATCAATCGGTACAAAACCAATGGATTTTAGGTTTCGTCAGCCATGTTTCCCCTAAACCAATCCCCAACCCTCAGTGCATTCAAATGCCCTCCCTAACACTCCAATCCTGTCTGCAAATCAAATCCACCACAAATCGAAAGACAGAGTAAGGGCTTACCGCCATAGCCGATGCGCTGGTCAATTCGGTGCTCGCCGCCACCTAGGATCGCCTTGCAGTCAGTAGCTCCGATGCTCGCCGCTGCTGGTGTGAGTGGGGAAGATGGGAGAGAGAGCAGTGAGGGTAATTTATGCCGCGGCTTCGGGAAACAATGTGACGCCTCGAGGGTGCCTCCACACGTGCAACCGCCCACGCCCACGTGCCTTGGGTTGCACCGCTTTGGCCTGGCTCTGGAAAATGGCCAATTCGGCCGTTCCTATGGATGCACGCCCATAGGTGCTGTAAGTTTCGTGCGGGCCAACTTTTTGATGCGACCTGAGCAACCAGGCCAAAAACATCTCACGCGGGACTGGCTGGGCCTAATGCAGGCTACCACACGCATGCTAGGTAACCGTGGTACTTTGTATGTATGGACTGTAGCGCAGCCAGGTGTAGTACATCATTTTTTTTGTTTTTAAGGATGAATACAACACCGATTTCATCACCCTGCTGCGTGTAAGTAGATACTCCCTTTGTAAACTAATATAATAGCGTTTAGATCAGTACTTTAGTATTCTAAACGATCTTATATTAATTTACGGAGGGAGTACATACGTATATACAGGACCCATGCACTCTTGTGTTTTCCTTCCTGCTATACACCGTATGTGCTGTGTATAAACATTAATTGAGTGTCCATAGAGGTCTTTCTTGCCATGCTCACGTCCTATAGAGCTTTGTCCATGAGGCTTGGAGTCTAAGTTGCAGGCCCCGAACCTAGGACGGTTTCTGGAAGCCAAAGCCAACCGTATTGGAGAAGAAGCCACTTATTGTTAGTGTTGTTTGCCGCGATGATTTGAACCATCTGGACGATGTATAATGTGATGTGGATTGGGCGGTTCTTTTGCGGCGTTCCACTGATCCGTGTTTAAATTTTAGGCATTTTTGTAGCATTGACACCCGCTCTCTAGGCATCGAGACAGGGCTAGGCCAGGTGGCGTGATTGATTCGTTGTGTGTGGCAGGACGCTAACTTGCCTCGCGGCCTAGCTAGTGCTCCGACGGCTCTGTGGAGCCTTGTATCACTTTTTTGGCATGTTTTTTTGTTCTCTCAGCAGACTAATTTTTTCTACATTTAAAGTTGTTGTTTGGACGTGGTGGTTTGCTATGCATAAAGCGGGACAAAAATAAATTTTATAGTGTGTCCAGTGAGTCGTGTTCGTGAAACATGCAACCATGCATGTGGGGGAGCCCCACCTCAGCGATGCATATACACTACCAGAGTTATTGTGCGTACGTACAATTAATACAATCAGTGCATGCACAGTAGCCAAATATGATATTTTGGGCTTGGTTTGGTACTGCTAAAAAAACACATAAACGACCCATCATAATTTAGGTATCTGTGAACCACACCAAAAGAGAATGGATTTTCACGGCCCGGGTGTCCAGACACCCTCTTATCAAGACCGCACGTCCAGTCTTCAGCGTCTAGAGATATGTACCACGAACTGTAGCGAGGATTTGTTTAGCAGGCAGAGCGGTTGTTAAGCGCGGGAGGATGGGTCTATGAAACAGGCCTAGTCTGGCACTATGCCTCGTAGGCTGATTCCACCCAGCGATGCAAGTAAACGATATGACGAGTTGACATGTCGGCCTGCTGTAAGCAGCAGAAAAGACGTGTCGCCTTGAAGCCTCCACTCCACCCCACCCCCCCTCCATGTCGTACACATCTCTATTCCCCAATCCTCCCACGCCTGCAACAAACCCTCCTCCGCCCACGCACCCCAGCATAGATGCTAATGGAGTTCATTGATCTTGGTGGGGATAAGATGCTATCAGGCTTCGCCGATCCTCCACTGACGTGAATCGCAGATGCAAGCTGTAATGGATCCGGGAGATGCTCGTGGCATCGACATTCTGACATCAATCGCCGCCGATCTGCATTTGGAACCAAGATCCAGGTTAGTGTCAGTGTACTCCGTTGGAACTATTGTTATCTTCCCTGACCTCGTCTAATGTATTGTACCTACTCAACCCCCTTTCTTCCAGATCCGTAGTTGTCGATGGTACCTCATCCGATCCGATCTGCGGTGAAGGGCAAGCAGCCGATGAACCTAAATTTGTCCAAGTCGAATCGAATCTTGTGCAAACCAGACTCCTGAAGGTTGGAAATGCAGGTATCTATCGTTGGAGATGTCTTTATTTGATACTTGTTGCCGATCTCGTTAATTTAGGTGCCTCGTGCTGGATAGTTTTAGACAGTTATAGTCATAAGTATGGTACAGATGGTGGTCAGTACTGGTCCAATTTTATTATGTGTGATTTCATTAATCTTTCACGTATATGTGTTGTACGGCACTGCTCTAATTAGTATTGGTGTTGTTTCTGTATTTTCTACCAGGAAGCTATCCCGGGATGGGCTTAAGGCAAGGGCAACAACAAGCAAGACGAGCTCTATTCAAACATGTCTGTAGAACTCTGAAGGCAAGCACGCCCCCTGACACTTTGCTCCTGTGGTAGGCATGCCATTTGATTCTTGCCAAGAAGCATATGAGATGTATAACCTGTTTGCTTGGGAGAATGGTTTCGGTATTAGACATGGAAAATCTAGATGTGGAGAAGGACGGTACCAGCTGATGCACGGAATTGTGTGTTAGTGTCCGCTTAGTTCCACGGCTTCCTGATTGAAGTTACAGTAGATATATGCTTTTTGTGTCGGCCCATTTGCTTCATTGTGTCATTTACGTTGTGATTTTTGAATGGAGGACATGGCGCAGATTGTTAAGCTTCTCTTTTGAATGTGCATTTTGATTGCACAAAGTCTAGGGATATTGGCTTAGACAAATGACCATTGCCTTACCGTAATTACAGGTCCACCCCCATTGCAGTCTCTTGCAATAACAGTAGTCCAAAAAATTGACTAGTATACAAAAAGAATG
Organism: Triticum dicoccoides; assembly: GCF_002162155.2. Classification (NCBI taxonomy): domain Eukaryota; kingdom Viridiplantae; phylum Streptophyta; class Magnoliopsida; order Poales; family Poaceae; genus Triticum; species Triticum dicoccoides. Next base: position 633,652,576 of record NC_041387.1, read on the forward strand.
GTTTGTGTCCTATATTCACACGCTCTTCAGCTAAATAGTAACTTCCTACATTATTACGGTCTCTCTTTCAATTTATGTAGGCTAACGATGTTGGGTCAAGTCTAGAGTTATTGGATTTTAGAAAAGTGACAGTTCTTTACCATAGTTACAGTCTCGCAAAAAGAGAGCCTGAAAAAAATGGACTAGTATACAGAAAACATCTTTATACGCTGCTCCAGCTTGTTGTTCCTGCTTAATATGACTATTTGTTATGCAGTACATTGGAGAAGGTCTCACTGAAGAAACATCTCTATACACTACATGAGATCTTGCCATAAGTTTTCACACTGAAAGGGAAATGCTTTTGTTATCTCTATCTTGGTAATGTGTATACTAGGACTTAGAAGTGTGTAGAAGCAGGGGAATAACAGGTTCTTGTGCCGGATTGGCAGTTTGTACAGGAAACAAAACTACACAAGCTCTTGCCTCGACCAGTATAAGGAACGGGCAGGGGCAGGGGCAGGTCAGTCACGTGGAGGAGTTTTCGGAGCAGGTTCAAGGGGAATTACTAGCCTCTTACTTTTGCCTGTGATAGTGCATGTAAAACCTGGGAATACCAACTTATCATGTAATGTACTTGCTACATTTCAGTGTGTCACAATCTTTTAGTTTCCCGAAGTGCTCTGCAAAAATAGAACAGGATGTGAACCTAGTTATTGATTTCATGATAGTTTCAAATTGTAAATGTTGAAAATTAATAGTACTTTTTTTCTTTGAACTGAGAATGAAAGTGGGAGAGACTCCCACTGTCTTTGAACTAATGTTAAAAGATACATAGTT
>NC_041387.1:633653925-633688732 GCF_002162155.2 Triticum dicoccoides
TTTTCGGCCGCCGGCGCCAAAAAATCGGCCCAGCCACGCCCCCAAGGGTCCAGTTTTCGCCGGCTCGGGCCGAAATTGGCGCCGCGGACCCAACCCGAACCCGGCGCGCTGGGGGCGCTCGGGGGCGCCGGGCAAATCGTTTTTGGCGCGAAAGAGCCGCGGGCCCTCCTTGCCAGCGACTCGCCTCTCTTCTCGCTGCTTCCTCGTCTTCATCGCCTCGTTTTCTGCGGTGAATCAATAACAAAGCTGCCGCGCCGGTCAGCCTCCATTGATGCCTCACGGGCGGCGCAGTGAAGACCGGATGACGCGCGTCCCCTCGCCCGCCACGCGTAACGCGGCGGCCACGCGTACTACGCGGCGCCTCCGCCTATATAAGCCAACCCCAACGTGCCGGAGACATGCACAGAGCCTCCACCGCCGACGCGCCATTTCTCCCCCTTCCTCCCCTCCTCTCGCCGTCTCCAGTTCAAAGCATGGCCGAGCGCTTCCCAGGCGACGGCGCGGCGGCGAACGGCTTCGGCCGCCGCCATCTTCACGAGGAAGAAACTCGGCTCCTTTTCGAGGCCGAGTACCCGGTCCCGCCGGACATGCGGGTGCCCGGGGCATGGAGAATCAGCGCCGGCGGTGTCCCGGTGCCACCACCACCCACCGGGGGCGGCGCGACGTGCGGAGATCGCGCGTACCCGCGCCTCCCTGCCGCGGGCGGCGAGGGAAGGACCGCGGTACGTCCCCGACAGCCCGCTCTGGGAGCCCTACTTTCGCCGCCGCCACGCCGAACAGCTCGAGGTCACGAACGGTGTCGTGCCCTCCGGCAGGCTCAACTCCGAGGGGCGGTGCCGATGGTGGGGCATGCCCGGCCGCACACTGGAGGCCGTCCTCGAGTACATCGAGGGCGGCAACACGCCGATGCTTGAGTACCCCGCTCCCCTGTCCTTCTCTCGCTGACGTGGGAGCTCGTGGACGCCGAGGCGCATGGAGCAGCCCGGGGCGTCCTCCTCCTTGTTCGGCCGCTCGTCCGGCTCTCCCTGCCTCCGCCCCGTCAAGCCAGAACCCCAGGACACGCCTATCAGCGGGCGCACCCGCAGCTCTGGCGTCCCCATCGGCGACTCCACTCCCTCTCTGGCCGCTTCGTCCTCGTCGCGCCCAAGCGGGAGCCCGGCCGCCCCACGGAGTACGAGGAGATAGCCCGGCGCGGCTTCTCCGACGAGGAGGCCCTACAGTGGGCGCAGGACGACTACTTCCACGACGAGATGGTCCGGCAGCGCCGGGCCCTGGAGGAGATAGCCGCCCACAAACGTGGGCTCGACGATGAGCACGGCGTCGTGATCCTCGACAGCGACGATGACGAGGACGCCCCCGGACCGTCCAACCCACCGCGCCAACCGGGGGAGGGTTGCAGCAGGGACGGCGACCGCGGCGGAGGCGGCCACGACGATGATGACGATGACGACGGCGGCGACTGCACGCGGTTCTACAACCTCCTCGGCATGTAGAAGTGCAAGGGCGGCGGGCGGCGAGGAACGGCGAGGGAGACAGCGAGGAGCAGCCTAGCAGTTTTTTTTCTTTTTTGTAAAATATGCTTAAATTTGAACGAACTCGCCGAAGTTTGTGTTGAATTTGCGCCGTGTTTGTGTCATATTTAAAATTTTCAAAAAAACGTGGGCGCCGCGACTGGGTGGCATCACGCCCCCAGCGCGCGGTGTAGCGCCGGTGTGCCCCAGGGGGCGATTTTTAGTTCCTCCTGGGGGGCCAACGGCTGGAGATGCTCTTACAAGTGGTTTGTAAGGCTTACAATCATGTATACTTGTTGCAGATTATCGAGTTACACTAAAATCTTGTTTTTCGCTGGCAGAACTTGAACTTGGTAAGGGCATTCACACGAAACATATTGCTTAATTTGGTATGCAAAAGAGCTATACTTAGTTTCCTGAACCGGGCAAACATGGAATTCCTAGCTTGTCCAAGTTAGCCATCTCTTTTAAAGTTAGCCTTGTCATTTACATTGTGATTTTTGCTTATTGCAATCAGTTTGCAATATGGGTTAAAGATATTGGCCCTGTCAATATCTCATTTCGATTCTGGTTTGCAGGGTAAACACCGATTTACCTCGTGAGTCGTGATCAGCAATTAGACTGTCGCTGAAACGGCTTCCCCGGTGCCTCGATTTGTGTAGAGATACAACCGCATCCTCATAAAAAGAAGAGAGATTTTTTATTCGTGGTACACTGTAGCAGAAAGGCATATTGCCTATGGAGCTGTAAATAGGTGCGGCATACTACACTCAGATGTAGTGACGTGCGTGCACGTGAACTGGTGTGTCCGACAATTACGCTGCAAACTGTCACGTGCTTCGAAGATTAATCCTGTTCCACATCCAAGCTGTTCTTGGTACAGTATAAAAAAGAAGAATATGTTATTGGTACAAGATCACATCTGTTCTTGGTACAGTAACAAAAATGTATGTTCTTGGTACAAGATCACATTTCATAATGATGGTAATGATGTTCCGCAAACAAAATTCGTTGTTATTCCAGATACATATCTGGCTCAATGGTGTTCGAGATACATATTTGTGGTGAGTTCTGAACTTGTTCCGACAACAACAATCGATGTTAGGGAAGGTACATATAAGCCTCAGATGGTATTCTGAGTACACATTTCTGATGAGTTCTCAACTTGTTCCGGGAACAACTGTCGTTCTTGTTCCAGGTACATATAAGCCTCGGATAGTGATCGGGGTATTTATTTATGGTGAGTTCTAACCTTGTTCCGGGAACAAACAATTGTTCTTGTTCCAGATGCAAATAAGCCTTGGATGGTGTTCGAGGTACATATTTGTGGTGAATTCAGAACTTATAGTGAAAACAACATTCGTTTTTGTTCCTAAGCCTCATATTGTGTTTCAGGTTCATATTTGTGGTGAGCTTTGAACTTGTTCGAGGAGCACATAGCCGTTCTTATTCCGGCTACATGTAAGCCCCATGGTGTTCCGATTACACATTTGTGGCGAGTTCTAAAACCGATTCTAGGAACAACAGTCGTTCTTGTTCCACGTGCATATAAGCTTCGGAAGGTGTTCTTGTTATACATTTGTGGTGAGTTCTGAACTTGTTCCCGGAGCACACAGTCGTACTTGTTCCAGGTACACGTAATCTCCGTATGGTGTTTCGGATACACATTTCCGTATGGAGTGCTACGTGTCGGCCGGCGGAACTTTTAGTAAGATCTGCCGCCTCGCAAGCCGTTCGATTGTCTGATGCAAGCCGCCAGTCTCTCTTCTCTAATTTTCTGCAACAATACTCTTGTTGCGAAACCTCCTCTTATATAGTTTCCTGCAACAAGAGCTTTGTTGTGAAACCTTCTCTTCTCTAATTTCCTGCAACAATAGCTTTGTTGCGAAACATCCTTTTCTCTGATTTTCTACAACAAGTCCCCTGTTGCAAAACCTCTTATTCTCTAATTTGTGCAACAAGTCCCCACTAATTTTCTGCAACAAGACCTTTGTTGCAAAATTTTGAAAAGACATCTCCCGTCGCGCCTAATTTTCTATAACAAGACTCTTGCTACAAAAATTGCAACAACATCTTCGGCCGCATCGCGCAGTCTTCGGTTGCCGCCGTTCCGCAACAACGTTGTTGTTGCCGAAACTTAGAGCGTGCATGAACATAAGGCGTTGTGATGTGGCTGTGTCTAGCGCTGGAGGTGCCAGGACGGTGGTGAGGTTGATGGCGCTCCACGTCGGCATGGCGTGATTTCAATCTTGAGGCAACATGTGGTTTCTGGCTAGAGGAGCAGTCGTATTACCATGGCTGGGAGCTTGAGATGGATAGCACGTGCTAGGAGAAAGGATGAGCAGTCGGCGCTTGTGAGGATAAAGATGCACTGTTACTGGCTAATGTTTCCAAATAGAGAGGACGTGGGACGAAGAGAGAGCGCCAGGCAGCCATGCGATTGAATCCGATCCGACGGCATCGCATATGGCGGATGTCCACCACGGATCAGCCGGCTGAGGGGAAGAGTTTCCCCTTATATATACCCAGTTCATCATCCGAGGGCTATATATACCTGGAATATCATTTCAGGATTATGTGTACCTGGAACAAGAACGGCCGTGTGTTCCAGGAACAAGTTTAGAACTCACCATAAATGCCTACCAGGAACACCATCCAAGTCTTATATGTACCTGAAACTAGTACGACTGTTGTTCTCGGAACAAGTTTAGAACTCACCAAAAATAAATAACTCGACCACCATCCGAGCATTATATATTCCTAGAACAAGAACGACTATTGTTGACCATAAATGTGTACCTAGAACACCATTTGGGGGTTATATATATGTACCTGGAACAAGAACGACTATGTGTTCCGGGAACATGTTGCGAACTCACCATAAATGTGTAACCAGAACACGTTCTGAAGCTTATATGTACATGGAACAAGAACGACTATTGTTCTCGGAACAAGTATATGACTCACTACAAATATGTACCCCGAACACCATCTAAGGGTTATATGTACTTGAGAACATGAACTACTGTGTGTTCTTGGATCAAATTCAGAACTCACTGTAAATGCATATCAGGAACACCACCTGAGGCTTATATGTACCCGGAAGAAGTTCACAACTCACCATAAATAAATATCCCGAACAACATCCAAGGTTTATATTTACCTGGAACAAGAATGATTGTTGTTTCCGAAACAATTTCACAACTCACCACAAATGTGTACCTGGTACACCATCCGGGGCTCATACGTACGTGAAACAAGAATGGCTGCGTGCTCTTAGAACAAGTTCAGAACTCACCACAAACGTGTAACCAGAACACCATCAGGGGTTTATATGTACATGGAACTAGAATGACTGTTGTTCTCGGAACAAGTTTAGAAGTCACCACAAATATGTACCCCAAACACCATCGAGGCTTCTATGTACCTGAAACAAGAACGATCGGTGTTCCCTGAACAAGTTCATATCTCACCACAAATTTGTACCTTGAACACCATCTAGGAATTTTTAAAAGATTTGTGAGCCAACGCGTAGCATCGCCATTACTTAATTACATGTAAAGAGAGGTAAAATCTAGTATTTACTACTTTTTCAATGAAGTGTAAATCTTCTAGTTCGACCTCATAATCGTATTATAGATTAAAATCTCTGGTTCAGCTTGTGAACTTCTTCCAGGTACATATAAGCCTCAGATGGTCTTCACGGTACACATTTACAACGAGTTCTGAACTTGATCGAGGAACACACAGTAGTTTATGTTCCCAAGTACTTATAAGATTCAGATGGTGTTCAGAGTACATATTTGTAGTCAGTTATGTACTTGTTCCAAGAACAATAGTTGTTCTAGTTCCATGTACATATAAACTTCGGATGGTGCTCTGGTTACACATTTATGGTGAGTTCATAACTTGTTCCCGGAACACATAGTCGTTCTTGTTCCAGGTATTTTTAACCCCGGATGGTGTTCTAGGTACACATTTGTGGTGAACAACAGCCGTTCTTGTTCCAGGTACATATAAGATTCAGATGGTGTTCGAGGTACTTATTGTTGGTGAGTTCTGAATTTGTTCCGAGAACAACAGTCGTTCTGGTTTTACGTACCTATAAGACTTGGAAGGTGTTTCTGGTAGACATTTATGGTGAGTTCTCAACTTGTTCCTGGAACACACGGTCGTTCTTGTTCCAGGTACATATAAGCATTAAATGATGTTTTAGGTATATATAGCCCTCAGATGATGTACTGGGTATATATAAGCCTCAGAAGATGTTCATAATTCATCAGAAATGTGTATCCGGAAATCCATCCGGGGATTATATGTACCTAGAACTAGCACGGCTGTTTGTTTCTAGAACAAGTTCAGAACTCACCACAAGTGTGTAACAAGAACAATATCTGAGGATTATAGGTACATGGAACAAGAACAACTATTGTTCTCGGAACAAATTCAGAACTTACCACAAATATATACCCCGAACAGCTTCCGAAGCTTATATGTAAGTGGAATAGGAACGATTATTGTTCCCAGAACAAGTTCAGAACTCGCCACAAATGTGTAATCGGAACACCATCAAGCTTATATATATGTAGCCAGAATAAGAACGACTATGTGCTCCTGGAACAAGTTCAAAACTCACCACAAATATGTACCTGGAACACAATCCGAGGCTTATATGTACCTGAAACAAAAACGAATGTTGTTCTCAGAACAAGTTCAGAACTCACCATAAATAAATACCCTGAACACCATCTAAGGCTTATATGTACCAGGAACAAGAATGACTGTCGTTCCCGGAATAAGTTCAGAACTCATCACAAATGTTTACACGGAACACCATCCGAGGCTTATATGTACCTCCCCTAACATCAACTGTTATTCTCGAATCAAGTTTAGAACTCACCACAAATATGAACCCCGAACACCATTGAGCCGGATATGTACCTGCAGTAAAAACGACTTTTGATCGCGCAACAAGTCCATAATGTAAATCGGAGTTTATAATCTACAACACGATTACACATTTTAAGTGGAAGATTGTACTTCATCCAAAAATTAGTAAGTTTTAGGTTTTAACTCTCTTTCTTTACGTCTATTTTAAGTAAAGTATTGTCGTGTAATTAATGGTTGCCTCACATGTTAGTGTAGACTTGAGTTCCCACATTGGCTGGTTTATTTCTCAAGCCAATACTGGCTCATCACAAATGTGTACCTGAAACACCATTTGAGCCATGCACGTACCTCAAACAAAAACAATGGTTGTTCCCGGAACAAGTTCACAAGCTGAACCAGAGTTTTTCATGTACAATACGATTACGGGGTCTAATCGGAAGATTTACACTTCATTGAAAAAGTTGTAAATTCTTGGTTTTACCTCTCTTTACATCTAATTTAAGTAATGGCGACGCTACGCGCTTGCTCGCAGATCTTTTAAAAGCCCTGGATGGTTTTCAAGGATACACATTTGTGGTGAGTTATGGACTTGTTCCGGGAACAATGATCGTTCTTGTTCCAGATACATAGAATCCTCGGATGGTGTTCGGGGTACATATTTGTGGTGACTTCTAAACTTATTCCGAAAACAATAGTCATTCTAGTTCCATGTACATATAAGCCTCGAATGGTGTTCTAGTTACACATTTGTGATGAGTTGTGAACTTTTTCCAGGAGCACACAATTGTTCTTGTTTCAGGTACGAATGAGCCCCGGATGGTGTTCCAGGTACACATTTGTGGGAGTTGTGAACTTGTTCCGAAAACAACAGCCATTCTTGTTCTAGGTATATATAAACCTCAGATGTTGTTTGGGGTATTTATTTGCGGTGAATTATGAACTTCTTCTAGGTACATATAAGTCTCAGATGGTGTCCCCGGTAGACATTTATGGTGAGTTCTGAATTTGATCCAGGAACAAACAGTAGTTCATGTACCCAAGTACATATAAGCCTCATATGTTGTTCGGGGTACATATTTGTAGTGAGTTATGTACATGTTCCGAGAACAATAGTGGCTCTTGTTCCATGTACATATAATCTTCGGATGGTGTTCTGGTTACACATTTATGGTGAGTTCAGAACATGTACCCGGAACACATAGTCGGTTTTTTTTCAGGTACATATAACCCCCAGATGGTGTTCTAGGTACACATTTGTGGTGAGCAACAGTCGTTCTTATTCCAGGAACATCTAAGGCTCGGATGGTGGTCAAGGTATTTATTTTTGGTGAGTTCAAATTTTAGGTACATATAAGACTTGGATGGTGTTCCTGGTACACATTTATGGTGAGTTCTAAACTTGTTCCTGGAACACACGGTCGTTTTTGTTCCAGGTACATATAAGCATGAAATGACGTTCTAGGTATATATAGCCCTTGGATGATGTACTGGGTATATATAAGTCACGGATGATGTTCATAACTCATCAGAAATGTGTGTCCGGAAGTCCATCCGGGAATTATATGTACCTGGAATAGGCATGACCGTTTGTTTCTAGAACAAGTTCAGAACTCACCACAAATGTGTAACAAGAAAAATATCTGAGGATTATATGTACATGGAACAAGAACAACCATTGTTCTCGGAAAAAGTTCAGAACTTATCACAAATATATACCATGAACACCTTTCGAAGCTTATATGTACGTGGAACAAGAACGACTATTGTTCCCACAACAAGTTCAGAACTCCCCACAAATGTGTAGTCGGAACACCATCGGGCTTATATGTAGCCTAAATAAGAACGACTATGTGCTCCAGGAACAAGTTGCAAACTCACCACAAATATGTACCTGGAACACAATCCGAGGCTTATATGTACCTGGAACAAGAACGAATGTTGTTCTCGAAATAAGTTTAGAACTCACCACAAATATGTACCCCAAACACCATCTAAGGCTTATCTGCACCTGGAACAAGAACAATTGTGTGTTCCCGAAACAAGTTCAGAACTCACAAGACATATTTTTTGACCATATGCAGCAAGAGACGCAATCAATAGGCGCATGATGGCGCGTTTTCAATCAATGCTGAACAGGCTCGAGTTGAAGGAGGTGTATCTAAATGGCCGCCATTAATTGTTTTCAATCTTCATGTCTATTTAGGCAACAGGATGGGGTAAGAAAGTTATAACCAATCAGTGGATTCGTAAGCATCGGGATTTTCTCACTTCTCATGAGATTCGATTGAAAACAATAACGCTAGAACGATATGTAGCCAACCGTGCAAACACTAGATTTGTCACATTCTTCCTGCTGAATGTGAGGTTACTATTGTCCATCAGGCTTAAGTTTATCAGCAGCATGGTTTTGAAGGATGGGTATATCGAAGAGCAAAAAAAGGAGTTTTAGGTGGGCAAAAGAGCATTTGAATGTGCCGAGCTTCTATTTACAACATATTGTGGTCATAATCCAGTAAATTTTACGATCCAGGATGTTCATTCTATGGACCTGACCGATCCATTTGACTATGACTGCAGAAGACAGTGTTGGAGTTAGATGTTGTTGCCCTTTTCAACCTGGGTTTTTTTGTAAACCTGATGAACAATTAACCCTCGTGCTTTTGTAAAATTTGTAAGCCGGAGTTAGATGTTCCTGCCCTTTTCAACTCGGTTGTGACTGTCATATTTTATTTGAAACAAGGCATGGCTTGCCATTCGTTTAATTTAGAGTGAAATATTGTAACAAATCCCAACCAAGGGACATAACATCACTCTCGCCGGCTGCTTGAGCTCACTGTGCATTACAGAAGCCAAGTGATTAGCCCCCACCAGCACCCACAAACTTATTTTGAACTAGCACATCAAATGGGCTGTAAATTTTCATAGGAAAGGTTGCATGACCATGACAGAATTGGATTCTGACATTTGGGACCCGCGAGGAAATAGTCTAGCCAGTCAACAAACGATTCTGCCTACCTGTCGTTGGATTGACATCCAACATCTGTCGTGTATCTTCTATCTATTTTCTTCTTCCTCAAGCCGCCCAAACCGAACCACCCCGTCCGCTCCGCCTGCTCCCGCATCCCATGACTGGCTGCGCCTCCGCCGCCCTACCGTACGTACCCTCCACCGTTGGCCAGTCCCTCCCTCTATTCCCCCACATGTCCTGTTATTCTCCGGCGACGTCAGCCCCAACACGCACCCGCACCCCAACCAGTCAACCCTCGTACTCCCCTCCACCTGCGACTGGACCGGCGCATCTTCCACGGCTCTTGTTCGTTCCGTACGAGGCCTCGCCGTCGTCCTCCGCCTTGCGGCCTTGGTTCGCTCGCCGTGCGTGGTGCGCTGCCCTCTTGCGTTGTCAACATCGTCAACAACCGAGAGGAACAAGGAGATGACTGTATGTGGAGAGGATGACAGTAGGGACCCACCAGCGTCATGGCAGTACGCAAGCAAGTGCCTCTGTATTACAAGCCCAAAAATATGGTTCCTCTTAATGGTTGGACATCTGGGGCTCACGCCATTGTCAACGTAGTCAATAAACGAGAGAATTACACTATGAGCGGCTGACACCAGGGACCCAGCAGGTCGCGCAATTTTTTTTGAGGAACAAATAGTTGTTATTTATACTAGTTTTAGCGACGGATCAGGGTAACAACGGGGCTGTGCGGGGGCCGTGGCCCGTCTAGCCAGGGTTTTATTTATGTTTACCACATCATGAGCCCAGTTGTTTTTTTTCTTGCTAAAAATGGCTAGCCCAGTTCTATTTTTTTAAGAAATACCCAAACAAGGCCTACTTGCTTTATCGGCCCTGCTGGGCTGCAAATCTTTCAAGACGAGGCGAGTTTCATTCGGTTTGCCAGAAATGGGTTGTACATTTTTAAAACACATCAAACCGAGAATTAGTTTCAATTTTTTTCATTACAAGATTTTAAATTCCATTGATTTTTATGCGTGGACAATTATTTGGAGTTTATATTTATATAAATTATTTTTCAAAATAGTTTGAATGTGAATCGATATTTCTGGATTAAAAACAGTTGACCGCACCGAAATATGCAAAATTTCGTATACTTTTTAACCGTGGCCACAATATGGGGTGTAATGCTAACAAAAAGAAGATGGACTATAAAAAAATTCTTAAGAATTAGCAAATGGGCTGTACATTATTAGAAATAATGGCAGATGGGTTGTCTATTGTTTTCCATAGATTTGAGACTGACTTGTGCGCCTACTACAGGTTGATGCGTATGCTTACATAAAAAAAAGGTTGACGCACACGCAACGCCCTGTCAACTTAGTCAACACACGAGAGCATTGACTGTTGGATGTCCATCCAACGGCCGTCGTGCTTCTTCAATCTCTGCTCTTCATGCTCCAGCCACTCAAACAAGCGCCAGCGGGACTGCCTGCTCCCTCCTTCCCGCGGCCAGCTGTGCTGCTGCGCAGGCCTTACCGCCCCACCGTACTCCCATCGCTGGCCTAGCCATCCCTCTACTCACCCACACCTGCTGTTATTCTCCGGCGACGGCAGACGAACCAGTAAACCCTCGTATAGTCGTACTCCCGTCTGCGTGGGAAACAACTACCGAGTCTTCCCTGCCTCCGTGTCGTTCCCTTCCTAGGCCTCGTTGCCGTCCACCGCCCTGGTGCTCTCGGCGTGGCCTGGTCAACGACCGACATGCATCTGAAGTGGACTGTACATGGAGAGGCCGACAGCTAGGTCCACGACCGCACGTAAGGAAATGCCTCCTTATTACGCGCAAAATAATGATTCCTCCACCTGACATCAGGGACCCACCGAAAGGGCCTTTGTATTTCGCGAAAAAAATGTTACCGCCACTGACAGCTCGGACCCACCAGCTATATCTTCGCACGCAAGGAAGTGCCTCCTTATTACGCATAAAAAAATGAATACTCCCCCTGTTAGCTGGGACCCAGTATAGTGGCAGGCTAACTTGTCGGCCTACTAAGTTGACGGGGATGGATGGCTTTGTCAACTTAGTCAATATGCACGATTCTAGCTCCAGTGACCGTACGATGTCCATCCAACGGCCGTAGTGCTTCTTCAACCTCTGGTCTTCTTGCTCCAGCCGCCCAAACCAGCACCGGTCGTGCCTCGTGCTCCAGCCTCCCGTGGCCGGCTGTGATGCGGCGGAGGCCTCACCGCCGCCTACTACTCCCGCCGCTGGCTAGGCCATCCCTCTACTCACCCACACCCCATGTTATTCTATGACAATGGCAGCCTCACACCGCAGCGAACCAGTGAACCCTCGTACTCATCTACGTGTGGACATCCACTGTCGCGTCTTCCCCGGCTCCGCGTCGTCCCCTTCCTAGGCCTCGCCGTTGTCCACCGCCCTGGTGCTCTCGGCGCGGCGTGGTCAACGTGGTCAAGGAACGGCTTCCATCGGACATGGACTGTACGTGGAGAGGCTGACAGCTGGGTCCACGGCCGCAGTAAGGAAGTGCCTCCTTATTACGCGCAAAATAATTATTCCTCCACCTGACAGCGGGGACCCACTGGACGGGCCACGGTATTTCTCGAAAAAAACGTTTCCCCCTGACAGCTGGGACCCACCAGCTACACCTTCACACGCAAGGAAGTCCGTCCGGGCAAAAAAGAAAAAAACGATTCGCCCCCTGACTGCTGGGACCCACCAGCTACACCTTCGCACGCAAGGAAGTGCGTCCGGGCAAAAAAGATGATTCACCCCCCTGACTGCTGGGACCCACCAGCTACATCTTTGCACGCAAGGAAGTTCCTGACAGTCGGGAACCACCTGGTCGAAGCGTACGTAGCGTTGTCATTCTGGTCGTGAACGTGTACGTACATATATACTGGTCGATGTAGAGGTGTGCACGTGTCGTAGTAGAGGCGCGTACGTGTCGTAGTAGAGGCGCGCACGTAGCATGTACACGTACGTACAACGGCCAAGGTGCAAAAAAGAAAATACGTCCACGTATGTATACATACGGGCGGGGTCTCGAACGCCTACTCGTGCATACGTACGGCGAGGGCTCGTGTACATGGCTGGGTCGGAACGGAGAAACAGCGTCGTTGTCGTGTTCATGGGGAGGCAACGGAATGCGTTGTGTTCATGGGGAGACAACCAAATGCGTCGTGTTCATCGGGAGGCAACGGAACGCGTGGGAGCCAACCGGCTGGGTCAGAACAGAATGCGTTGTCGTATTCATCGGGAGGGCTTGGACGGAACAGGCGATGGAAACAAGGCCTGGCGTACTGCAGAACGGAGGAAACGGACCTCCTACGTTCGGAACGGGGTCCTGTTGATCGGGAGGGGTCTGGTGTACCGCAAAACGGAGGAAACGGACCTCCTACGGTCGAAACGGGGGTCCTGTTGATCGGGAGGGGTGTGGCGTACTGCAAAACGGACGAAACGGACTTGTGCTGGAGCGCTACGGTCGAAACGGGGGTCCTGTTCATCGGGAGGGGTGTAGCGTACCGCGAAACGGGACTCCACGGGATACTGTTCATCTCCACCGTCGACCTCCTCCAGCCTCCACGGGCTAATGTTCATCCACCGTTGACCTCCTCCAGTCTCCACCTGCGACTGTTCATCCACGGGCTCCTGTTCATCCAGCCTCCACCGTGCGCTACTTCATCGGCTACTGTTCAACCACCCATCTCCACGGGCTCCTGATCAACCACCCCTCCATGGGCTACTGTTCATCCACCCCTCCACCGTCTACTATTCATCCAGCCCTCCACGGGGTCGTCATGTTCATCCAGCCCTCCACGGGGTCCTGTTCATCCAGCCCCAACCGGCTCGATCAATCGGGGTCCTGTTCATCCAGAGGCAACGCCATGGGTCATGTTGATCCACTCCCACCACTCACTGTTCATACACCCCCCACCCCCCACCCCCCCGTAACGCTCACTGGTCATCCAGAGAGGCAGCATCGATCGGCTTCAGTTAGCAGCAGTAGCGAAGGAATCGCTCGACCGGGTTCAGTTAACAGCCATCGATCGATCGCTCGGGTTCAGTAATGCGTAGCCTGCAGTGCAATGTCTTGGGTTCAGTTAGAGCCCAATGCCTCGCTCGGGTTCAGTTAGAGCCAACTCCTCGCTCACACGCGCGTACCTTACGAGAGAAACGTGCATCGCTCGGCCCCCGACCTCCCACCATAACCGGGAAATCCCTGAAATTTTCCTCCACATCTATGATGATACCGGGTTTTGTCACAGTTATCGTCATAGAAGTGTCATATGTATGACAGAAAAAAAATCGTTTGGCCCAAAATGTCACGGATGTGTCTTTTTTTGTAGTGTAGGTGGTGCTATCGTACATCCACGTTGATGGAGACTTCAACCCACGAAAGTTAATCGCTGTGCGAGTCCACGGAGGGCTCCACCCACAAAGGGTCCACGAAGAAGCAACCTTGTCTATCCCACCATGGCCGTCGCCCACGAAGGACTTGCCTCACTAGGGTAGATCTTCAAGAAGTAGGCGATCTCCTTGCCCTTACAAACTCCTTGGTTCAACTCCACAATCTTGTCGGAGGCTCCCAAGTGACACCTAGCCAATCTAGGAGCACCACTCTCCAAGAAGTAACAAATGGTGTGTTGATGATGAACTCCTTGCTCTTGTGCTTCAAATGATAGTCTCCCCAACACTCAACTCTCTTTCACAGGATTTGGATTTGGTGGAAAGAAGATTTGAGTGGAAAGCAACTTGGGGAAGGCTAGAGATCAAGATTCATATGGTAGGAATGGAATATCTTGACCTCAACACAAGTGTAGGTGGTTCTCTCTCAGAAAATGTATGTTGGAAGTGTAGGCATGTTCTGATGGCTCTCTACACGAATGAAGAGTGGGTGGAGGGGTATATATAGCCTCCACACAAAATCTAACCGTTACACACAACTTACCAATCTCGGTGGGACCGAATAGTGAAACTCGGTCGGACGATTTAGCAAATAATGTGACCGTTAGGATTTTCGGTGGGACCGCCATGTCAACTCGGCGGGACCGATATGGTTAGGGTTAGGGCATAACGTAATCTCGGTGAGACCGATTACACTAACTCGGTGGGACCGATTTTGGTAATAAGCTAACCAGAGAGTTGGTCAGGGAAACTCGATGGGACCGATTCGCTCATCTCGGTTAGACCTAAACATTACGAAAGGTGTCGTGGAATTAACACGTCAGATGTCCTTAGTGTCAGGACTTAGTCGTGAAGCCAACGCATCTATGTGGTAGCTTGAGAGGGGTTGAGTGGGACGATAGACGCAGGGCAGATCAACACACAGACAAGGGTTTAGACAGCTTCGGGCCCCGGGAAACATCATCCAGTAATAACCCTACATGCTGTTTGTGGCTAGGTCTCATTATGCTCATGAGAGGAGTCGTCGTCAGCCGGCTCCCCCTTTGTGTCTAGCCCTAGATATTGTTTCTTGTTCCTTGTCCCTCTTTGGGGAGCCCTGCCCCTCCTTATATAAGTTTAGAGGGGCGGGTTACATGTGGAGTCCTAGTAGGACTAGCCTATCTTGTACTACAAGCCGGATTCAAGTTCGGGTCTTGATTCCTTGTAAGGGAGATACTCCTCACGCCTTTCCTCTTAAGCCGGCCTATCATAACGTAAGCCAGCCTTCTGGGCCTTGAGCCTCCTGGGCCCCCGGGTCTTGTCGCTCCTCTGATCCGCTTGCGAGGTCACCCATAAGTCGCCAGGATCGGGAGGGTCACTTAGTGTGTCGTCCAGTCAGGGCGGGTCATTAGTGAGTCGCCAAGTCCGGCCGGGTTATACTTCCGGCCGGGTTACACCGCGGGGTATATCCCCGACATTAGCCCCCAATTTTAGCTTGGATTTATCCATGGTAAACTTATGCTGCAAAATAAATAGAAGAACAAATTTGACAGGTTGTGCCCCGGGTTAAGAATTCTTGTAAACCGGCACCTGAACATCCTTAAGTCCTTGTCATTTCCTTCTTCTAGAAAAATCCGGGTCAATAAACCATCTTCATACTCAAATTGCTGATGTTGGTGTCTCATAGAGAAATATTGTGAAGAATAATCCAATTGAGTCGGCTTCCAAAGCACCGGCTTAAGAAATATTGGTCTTGAAATAATCATATGATATTCAGCCAGTTTGAAAGTATAGAACTTGTCGATCTCTGACTTCCAAAATCACTGGGTTATAAAAACTGATAGTTCCTGGTCATGATTGTTTCCAACGCCGGTTCATGATTGTTTCCAACGCCGGTTCATGATTATTGATGACGTCGGGTTATGATTGTTGCAGACACCGGGTCATAATGATTGGTGATGCCGGGTCAATCTGGTTTGCTCAAAACAGAAAATTGGAAGATATTTCTCCCTTATATCCATATTACCTGTAGCCCCCAAGTGCCGGGTTGTCATGCTTGCAGCAACCTGGGACTTGTAATTGCCTTATGCTCATAAAACTTCAACCAGTGTAGCCCCCAAGGGCCGGCTCATTACGATGTGATGAGTCAGATCTTCAATAAGGTGAGCAAACAATGACTTTGCATTAGCCCCCAAGTGTCATGGTGCATGCTTGCAGCGACATGAGACTTGCATATTTGATATAACCTCAATTTGAATAATGTAGCCCCCAAGTGCCGGGTCGTAAGCCTGCAGCGACTCGGGACTATTCCTTCCATTGTAGAATAAATCATATCCTTTGATAAAATAATATCCATTGTGCTAAAGCGACTTTGAAAACCTCAATAATACTGGTTATTGATAATCACAATAGAAATCCAGCCATGTTGGCTATTCAAGATTTGAATAATATAATCCGGTATGAAAACCTCAATCATTCAATATCATCATGAAAATCCAACCAGTTTTGGCTATTAAAAATTTGAATACCTCATCGGTTGATAAGTAAACCCGGAGTTTAAATACCCGGCGGCTCTTGGCCAACGACGATTTAATACGCCTTCATTGTAAGCCGGAATTTTTATAACCCAGCGGCTTATAGCCTTTGAGAAAAATACAGAACGGATAATTATTTTGAAGCATCAAGTTTGGTAAAGAGCTTGAACTTAATCATTTATATGCCATATTCCTGCAAATCCTGCAAAGAGTTTAAACAACATATGCCCTGGCGACTTAACATCAAAAGCCAGGGCGGGTAACCACCCAAATGTAGGTTTATCCTGCACACAAGTAGATCACAAGATCCCTATGATCCTTTGAATGATACCGCCGGTTTATATGACCTGGACAGTGAAGTTGATAACTCAACTCTGTAAGAGCCGGCACATATGATATTTGTAACAACTCAAATACTTGCGATTGTATAAAATAGATAAAAAATTTGAAGCTTCGGATTCGAATACGATCAGTAAACCGTTTCAAAGGGGTTAAGCTAAGATTCAAATATGATCATACAGCCCCCAGTGGCGTTGGCGTTGCCGATCAAAATGGGCATCGACAGCTATGTTCTCTTTGGTTCGAATACGACCTATGTTTGAACAGGAAGCCTCCAAATGACCACTGTGATATTGAATTTGTACTGCCGGTTTACATGACCTGTGTAATAAGGGTGATAACCCAATCCTTAGAAGCCAATGCTTCCATATAAATGATGGTTTTCATAAACTGGCGACTTTATAATCAAAAGTCAAGCCGAGTTAATCATAAAAACATTTATATACATTTGAGATATAATCCCCAAAAAAGGTCTCAAGTTAAGTAATTGTGGCTGCAATAAACTTTACCAGAGATAGAATAAAACTTTTTGAGGCTTCTGATTCGGATACGATCAGTAAACCGTTCCAAAGGGGTTAAGCTAAGATTCGGATACGATCATATAGCCCCCAGTGGCTTGGCGATGCCGATCAAATGGGTATCGACAGCTATGTTCTCTTTGGTTCGAATATGACCTATGTTTGAACAGGAAGCCCCCAAGTGACCATAAGAGTTGTTAACGACGCTGATTCGGATACGATCCACATCGATTCCCAAAGGGGTTGAGCTATGATTCGGATACGATCAAGAAGCCCCCAAGTAGGTTCAGCAGTTTGCTAATCAAAAGGGTATCGATAGTTATGTTCTCTTTGGTTCGAATATGACCTATGTTTGAACAGGAAGCCCCCAAGTGACCATATAAGTTTTGGCATTGTGCCGATCAAGAGGGTATTGATAGCTATGCCCGATGAGCAGGAAGCCCCCAAGTGACCATAATAAGATAAGCCGTAAGGCAGGATACCCATGTTTTGAACCGTGCATCATGGCAGCAAGTTCTCTTTGGCAACCTTTACTTTGTCTGAGAACTTGAACTTTGCGAGAGATTAATTCTTTTTGAACCGGAACTTTAAGCCGGATTTGAAAGCTTCAAAAATTTGTGAGGGACAAATTTACCTTGAGCCGGATTTTGAACCAGATTTGAGAGCTTCAGTGCTTTGTGGGAGAAAGATGTCTCTTGAGCCGGATTTTAAACCAGCGTCCTTATTTTGAGCCGGAAATCTTCTGACAGCTTTTAAATTTTCATCGATCTAGCAATAATCTTCGGGGCCAGGTTATTTTCTCTTCAACGATCTTGAATTTATTTAAACCGGTTAATTTTGCCGAGTCATATCATTGTAGCCCCCGAGTCTCAAGACGACTTGAGGAGTTGGCTTGAGATTCTCCATAATTAACCGTGATATAGACCGGTTTGAATCCTGCATGGGACAACTTGCAAACCAAAGTAATTGCCCTTTTGAAGAAAACAATATGTAATATAAAATATATTGGTAAGTTGTCCTCCTTGTTGTAAGCCGGCGTGGTCATAAGAGACGGCCACAGCGTTGTAAGCCGGCGCGGTCGTGAGAGACGGCCACGGCGTAGTAAGCCGGTGCGGGAGTCTGTTGAGTAACGACGACCACTTGTGCCAAAAGATGTTGGCGTGTCTTCACCTCCGCGGTATAATATAACTTTTTGTCATAAATAATTGCCCTGCATAAACAATATTGCAGACCTAGGCAAACATAAACTTGTTCTTTGACAAAAACAACATGTGATAATAAAACAAACTTGGATGGATATCATCTGATTTGTTTAGACCGAAAATAATTCGTCATGAAACTGATGATCCCTAGGTAACACCGAAATCCCTCATGGGTGAATCGGCCGCGGGAACAAACCGATAAACCGGCCATAGCATTTGTAAGCCGGTGCGGACAAGCAAGTTGTCATCCACGTTGTAAGCCGGTGAGGACGCGTGAACCGGCCACGAGGGCAGACGGGCGAGTCGTCCGTGGTGTTGTAAGGTGGCGCTGACGGGCAAGCCTGTCGGCGCGTTTGATGTAAACCGGACCACAGAGGCGATGGTTGTATATAACAACACTAGGCACAGTGGTTGTTTTCAAAAAATTAATAAATATTGATAAAAGTAAACCGGATGGATATCACATGGTATTTTTTTACCAGATGCTGGCGCCGGATAATGCATAGTGCTACTTTTGTTTTTTGACAAAAGAGTTAATTGGTTCTGTGTCTTCTAGTGCCCGAGCTCTCCTCATAACCCGGCCGGCACTTTTTGAGCCGGAATTTTTGGAACCAGAACTTCTTGATAATCTGGCCGAAACCTTTGATAACCTGGAACTTTTAAACCGGAACCTCTTGATAATCCGGTCGAAACTTTTGATAATCCGTAACTTTTGAACCGGAACCTCTTGATAATCCGGTCGAAACTTTTGATAATCCGGAACTTTTGAACCGGAACCTCTTGATAATCCGGAACTTTTGAACCGGAAACTCTCGACAATTCTGCTGGAACCCTTCGGCGATTCAAACCAAACTTTTCATCGAGGCAATCGGAATTCTTTAGTGACTCGGACGGAACCTTTTGTCGAGTCGGTCGGAACCTTTCGCGGATTCAGATGGAACCTTTCATTGAGTCGGTCGGAACTTTTCGCCGATTCAGATGGAACCTTTCGTCGAGGCGGTCGGAACCTTTTCGGCAATTTAGTCGGAACCTTTCGTCAAGGCGGTCGGAACTTCTTCAATAAGCTGAGCGGAACTTCTCGATCCCTGGGATAACGCCCTTCAAGAACTCAACGCCACCGCGCGCAGGCCCCACGGTGGGCGCCAACTGTCGTGTAATTAACACGTCAGATGTCCTTAGTGTCAGGACTTAGTCGCGAGGCCAACGCATCTATGTGGTAGCTTGAGAGGGGTTGAGTGGGACGAGAGACGCAGGGCGGATCAACATGCAGACAAGGGTTTAGACAACTTCGGGCCCCGGGAAACATCATCCGGTAATAACCCTACATATTGTTTGTGGCTAGGTCTCATTATGATCGTGAGAGGAGTCGCCGTCAGCCGGCTCCCCCTTTGTGTCTAGCCCTAGATATTGTTTCTTGTTCCTTGTCCCTCTTTGGGGAACCCTGCCCCTCCTTATATAAGTTTAGAGGGGCGGGTTACATGTGGAGTCCTAGTAGGACTAGCCTATCTTGTACTACAAGCCGAATTCAAGTCCGGGTCTTAATTCCTTGTAAGGGAGATACTCCTCACGCCTTTCCTCTTAAGCCGGCCTATCATAACGTAAGCCGGCCTTCTGGGCCTTGAGCCTCCTGGGCCCCCGGGTCTTGTCGCTCCTCTGATCCGCTTGCCAGGTCACCCATAAGTCGCCAGGATCGGGCGGGTCACTTAGTGTGTCGTCCAGTCAGAGCGGGTCATTAGTGAGTCGCCAAGTCCGGCCGGGTTATACTTCCGGCCGGGTTACACCGCGGGGTATATCCCCGACAAAAGGGAAACAGAGAGTTTGCATTGCAATCTCGGTGGGACCGATCCCTCATCTCGGTTGGACCGAAACGTTACGAAGGGAAACGGAGAGATTACAATCCCGTCTCGATGAGATTGAGATCCCTATTGGTGAGACCGATTTGATTAGGGTTTGTGGCAGTGGCTATGACATATGAACTCGGTGGCGCCGGATAGAAAGAATCGGTGGGGCCAAGTTTGACTTTTGGTTTGGGTCATATGTGGATGTGAGAAAGTAGTTGAGGGCTTTGGAGCATATCACTAAGCATTTTTTGCAAGAACCTCATTAAGAAACACCTCATCCCTCCTTGATAGTATTGGCTTTTCCTATAGACTCAGTGTGCTTGGATCACCAAAATAGAAAATGTAGAGTCTTGTGCTTTGAGCTTGAGCCAATCCTTTTGTCCTTAGTATCTTGAGGGATCCACTTTTCTCATCCATGCCATGCCAATCATTGAGCTTTCCTGCAAAATTTATCTTGAAATAGCATTAGCTCAATGAGCTGTATGTTGTTAGGAATTACCAAAACCACCAAGGGATAGTTGCACTTTCAATCTCCCCCTTTTTGGTAATTAATGACAACATATAGATCAAAGCTTCGACGAATGATAATAAGATTGAAAAACATTGTCGCTTTGAGAAGTATGTGAAAAGCAAGAGCTCCCCCTAAATTTGTGCATTATTTAAAATTTGCTTTGGACTACAAATGCACAATGAGTTAGGATCATGGGTTACTCTTCCATGTCACATACATCTTGGTGGAGCGCTCAAAATGATAATAATTAAACACATGCACTCATCACCAAGAAAAGTGAATGATCATATGAGGATATAAGAGATAATATCATCCAACAAGCATTAATGTAGCATAGCATATGATCAAACACATGGTCATCTAAGTGTCTCACAAAAGGCATAATGTATCAGGCAAGCACACAAATAATGAAGTTCAACCACCAAAAACAAGAGAGAGAAAAAGCAATGCTCTCTCTTGAAGCCTATGATCTATACATTTTTCTCCCCCGTTGGCAACAAGTTATCAAAAAGTTCACAAAAAAATGCATAGTGCTAAACGACTCTCAGGCTTGGTATTCATGAGGTGATGTAGAGATGACTCCAAGGACGAAAGCATCAGTTGATGTAGCTGGAGCTGGTGGAGTGGCTGCTGGAGCTAGTGGCACTGAAGCTGTAGCTGGTGCA
Organism: Triticum dicoccoides; assembly: GCF_002162155.2. Taxonomy (NCBI): domain Eukaryota; kingdom Viridiplantae; phylum Streptophyta; class Magnoliopsida; order Poales; family Poaceae; genus Triticum; species Triticum dicoccoides. Next base: position 633,675,304 of record NC_041387.1, read on the forward strand.
GAAGATGTAGCTCTAGTGTCTGGAACAGGCACGGCAGCAGATCTCTATCCTCTGGGCACTCTAGCAAATGCATTTGTAGTAGACTTGCCCTTCTTCTTCTCCACTCCCTCCTGAAGTTGCTCAACAACTGACTGGATCTTAGTGACCTTGACATCAAGATCATAGAATTTCTGCTCTATGATTCTCTCCAAGCTCTCCTGGTTTTGAGTCAGGGTGGCCAAGCCCTTCTCAATCCTCAATGTGGAGGCAATCAAGTAGCCAAGATTATCTTGCTTGCTCTTCAGAAACACTTGAGATGCCTCTTCAGCAGTTGGCATCTTAGCAACTTTCTCAGCCCTTGCTTTCTCTCTCTTTTCTTGTGCTTGAGCTGATGATGGTTCATTTTCATCCAACACAATGGTGTTGTCCTCAAAATCAGGGTAGATGGGCAGGTGCTCCTTGTCCAAAAGATATTTTCCTTTGTCCATCTTGGAGTTGATGAGCTCCCGAATGTGTGGGGCATATCCACAAGATCTCTTCTTATCAGCAGCAGTCCTTTTGATTGTTTCCACAATCAGACTCGTGACTTTGAATTTCTGAGGCACATCAAATATATGCAGCAAGTTGATTGCATGTCCTTTGATCACCTTGTGATCACCTGACTTGGGCAGCAAAGTGTGCCTTAAGATCCAGTTGATAGTAGGCAATCCAGACAACAGGTAATGTTCATATCCAAACTTATGTGTCTCTAGTGCAGCATCTGGGATCTCTCTATACATACTAGCCATGGAGTTGTGGTCTTTCTTCTTCTTGGCATACACATCCAAGTCATCTTCACTCTCCTTTGGAGAATTGATCAACTCAGCCCATTCTTCAACTGTGGATTGGTACCTTGTACCTTCAGACATCCATACAATCTTCCCATCTGGGTAGAAGTGAGTTGTGGAGTAAAATTACATGATGAGTTCATCATTCCACTTGGTGAGCTTCTGGGCAACAAAGTCATCAACTCCACAAGCCTTGAAGCTGTCATACACTCTTGGATAGTGCTCTTCATTCTTCCTGATGTACTCCCAGTCAACCCATCTCATGTCACATACTATGGGCTTCTTGTCAAGCAAGACTGTCTCATAGAAATCGTGTTGTTCCTTAGTGTGGAACCTGTAGTCCACTGCAGTTCTTCTTCTGACAGCATAGGGATCAGACTGTCTCCATAGTCCCAGTCCTGCATCCTTCCTGAGCTTCATGTCCTCTGCAACTGGATGTGCATCATTGTGGTCAGGGATCTTGGGCTTCAACTTTCTCAAGACAAGTGTGTCATCTTCTTCTTCATCAGCAGCCTCAGGCACTGGGGCCTTGTTCTTCTCTTCAGCTGGAATACTCCTGGTGTTCCTCTTAGGTGCAGACTTGGTCTTAGGAGCAGCAGCCTTGGGAGCATGTTTGGGCTTAGATGGAGCAGCCCCTGATCTTATAGCATCTCCCATCAGCTTCTGAGCTTTAGGAGCTGGTGCAACATCCTCTTCTTCTTCTTCCATCATTGAGGGCTTCCCAACAACTCTGGCCATAGTCTTCTTGACCCTTTCTTTCCTTTTCTTCCCTTCAGCAGCAGCCTCTTTGGGTTCAGATTCCAAAGTTACTTGAGTAGAGGCTCTTGCCTTAGACATTGGAACTCTTCTTGCAGGAGCCTTGGTCTTCATTCCTGGCTTTGTGGCAGCAATTGTGCCATACTCCTTTTTTAGAACCTTCTTCTTAGAGGTGGCCTCATCATCAACAGCCACATAGTCCCCATCTTCATATTCTGAGGTTTTCTTCTTCCTTGTCCTAGTAGCTGCCTTGGGCAAGTTACTAGGTGTGCTCCTGCTACCCTCATCTGATGTACTGGAGGGACTAGTGCCCTCACTCATCTGAACTTGCTCCTCAGACTTGTTCTAACTGTCACTCTAATCTGACATGATGCAAACTCTGACAGCAGACCCTGTGAATAGATGTAGATGAGGTAGACTAGATGAGCATCACAAAGCACAGAGGTTTTTGCAAAAATGATTAAGTCAAAAATAAAGTTTTAGTTTTGCATAGAAAGCATTTTGGAGCTACCAATTGTAAACTCGGTGATACCGAAGCAGCTTTTGGAACCTAAACTAGTGAACTCGGTAAGACCGACTCACAGTTTGGTGGCACCGAGACTGCTAGGGTTTCACAGAGAATCGATCTCGGTCACACCGATCTGCAATTCTCGATCGGACCAAGAACCACATGTGCAATGGCCTAAGCCAACTCGATGAGACCGATTTTTACAACTCGGTCGGTCCAAGATGAATTTGGCGGAAACCTAACCCTAAATTTTCAATCCAAGACTAAACTACGGAGTAATTTTGCTGGATAGGAAGATTTCAAATGTGGCAAGATTCATGGCAATGCAATGTGCTAGGAATCGGCGTTAAAGAATAGAACAAAGATTCAAATCCATACCCTAGTGCAGTGATGGATTTGCTACGGTGGCAACGGCGGAGCAGAATCCCGTTGACAGCGGCGGAGACCAGCGGCGGGAGGTCGCTGGCGACGAGGAGGACGATCCGGAGACCCGACGAGGCAGAGCAAGCTGTGCGCGGGCAAAGGGTTTTGGAAGATTTTCCAAAATTTGACGCGTGAGTATATATATCCTGACTCTATCGGTGTGACTGAGTGGAACAACTCGGTGGCACCGAGATGCAAAATTGCAAGCAGTTACTGCAACTCGGTGTGACCAAAAAGTTCAAATCGGTTGCACCGAGATTGAAAACGTAGATCAACTTAGTGATCTCGGTATGACCGAAATGGATGAATCGGTCAGACCGAAACGCACAAAGAGGTTTTGGAAGTTTAAGTCTATGACGAATCGGGGACTCCGAGTGCTCCTCACACAGAGCGGTTCGAATCTGACTTGATCAAACTTTGTGATATAGCATGAATAGAGTTTGAGACAAGAAAAGCATAGATAGCTAGAGAAGGTTCTTAGGCATTCTTGTTCATCCACTTGGCAAAAGAAAAGAAACCAAACAATCAGAACTACAAGTGGATGTCCTCGAATGAGTAAAATATGCAACCAACATGCTCACACAATAAAATGGCAAATGAAATATGTGACAAAGCATGCACACACAATTCTAGCATCTATCAAGCAATTGGTGATGACTAGGTAATCTATATATGAGTATATTGACTTAGGAGTCAAATGAGAACATTTGATCATAGGTCATACCCATCGTTTAAGCACAAGTGGGGTTACCACTTTTACATAAAGCATTGTTGTGTTCACACCATTAGAGTTGCTTTAGCTCAATTCTTAGAGTAAAGCTCCCCCTAGATGTGAGATCCTCCTTAAGAGGGATGAACTAACCTGGGTTTTGTCGATGATGACTTCATGTAGATGTTGAAGATGTGGATGCTCATTGTTGATGTAGATCATTTGGAGCAATCCATTGGAGTGATTTGCACTTTCAATTCCTACATGGGTTAGTCCCACAAGGAACAAACAAAGAAATCCATAGACATAGAGTGATGCACACACACAAGATGATGTCCATGAAAGCATTAGGTTACCTTGTCCCTTTTCTTACCAACAAGAGGGTTTGTGACTCCTTGAACTAGTGCAAGATGTGGAAGCTGTTTGCACTTGTCCTCGCCAAAATGATAAGAGTGAAGTATGTTGGCGGAGTCACCCTCAAGAACTCTCTAGTTCTTCTTCTTCGGGATCCACATCATCTTGATGGGAATCCTTGGAGTTGTAGTCGTACTTGATGAAGTAGAACTTGATGTAGTCTTGGGAACGCACTTGACCAAGGCCTTAGGAGCTTCTTCAAATGCATCAATCTCCTCTTGAAGCTTGTCCTCGCCTTTTTCTTTGTGATCTTGTGGTGGAAGATCATCTTGAGCTTGTGTCCCTTTGAAAGAAGTAGGATCATACTTCTCTTGTTGAGGAACAAACTTCATTTTGGGGTATTGATCTTCTTCCCACTCAACTCCATTGGCATTGAACTTTCATTCAAAACCAACACCTTGGTTCTTCCGGTGCCTTCCTTGCTTGCGTACAATTTCCTCGAATTGCTTACTCCCGGCAAGGCTCTTGTAAACACCTTTCTCTATAATTCCCTTCAAAAGGCTATTTTCTTGCTCACGTGTAACTTGGCTAAGAGAATCATTAGTGGAATCAAGAGAACTACTAGAAGAAACAACATTGGATTTAGCATGATTATTGTTACTACTAGAGGAAGAATCTTTCTTGTTCTTGTTACTAGACTTGACTTGAGGCATGTAAGTAGATAAGAGTAAACGCTTGGCAATGTAAGAAGAACTTTTCTTGCAAAGATCATCGTTGATTGCCTTTAAAAACTCATGTTCTTGCTCAAGGTTGAGCTTTTCAAAGCGTAACTTCTCATGAGTCCTTAAAAGTTCCCGATGATCTCCTAAGATAGTTTCATGAGCTAACTTAAGAGTGTTTAGTTTTTTAGTTAGGAGCTCAATCTTCTCCTTATCATTGTCATTCGTTTTATCTTGATTAGCATGATTATTTGACGTTTCATCATAGTATTCATCACTAGAGTTGTCAACAAGTAATTCATCATCACCTAACAAGTCATCTTCATCACTATTGAAATCAACATACTCGAGGTGTGATACCTTTGGGCCTTTAGCCATGAAGCATCTTCCAAGTCCTTCATTTGGTGAGTCAAATATGTCGTAGGAGTTGGTTGACACAAGTGCTAGACCGGTAACACCTTCATCTTAAGTATATTCTGAGTCGGAGTGATTGTCGGAGTCGGAGCCGGATACCCATTCACCAACATGAGCTTGATGTCTTTGTTTTGTGTAGCCCTTTGATGAATTGTCCTTCCTTTCCGAATCCTTGCTTCTCTGGGATGTTCTTCGTTCATAGTGATCATCTCTATTCCTTCTTTCTCTAGATGGTGATTCTTCTCTTCTACTTCTTCTTTTTGGAGAATCTTCTCTTCTTTTGTAGGGAGCCTTACACTCATTGGAATAGTGTCTAGGTCTTCCATAATTGTAGCAATTACACTCACGACTAGAAGATCTTTTGTCATTGTAGGACCTTGACTTGGAACTTCTTTACTTGCTCCTACTCTTGTAGAACTTGTTGAAGTTCTTCACCATTAGGCTCAATTCTTCATTGAAGGTTTGTTTCTCACTTGATGATGTGGCAGCTTCCCATGAGGCTTTGTAAGCACCACTTGACTTGTTGTGGTGCTCCTCCTTATCCTTGAGTGACATCTCATGAGCAACAATTCTTCCAATGACTTCTGTTGGCTTGAGATCTTTGTAATTGGGCATAATTTGGATCAATGTGCACACGGTATCATATTTTCCATCCAAGGCTCTTTGGATCTTCTTGATGATGAATTTGTTGGTCATCTCTTCACTTCCTAAGCCGGCATTCTCATTTGTGATGAGAGCAAGCCTAGAGTACATTTCAGCGACACCTTCACCATCCTTCATTTTGAACTTGTCAAGTTGACTTTGAAGCACATCCAATTTGGATTCCTTGATGGAGTCGGTACCTTCGTGCATGTCAATCAAAGTATCCCAAATTTCCTTTGCATTCTCAAGACGGCTGATTTTGTTGAATTCTTCGGGGCACAATCTGTTGAAGAGGATATCACAAGCTTGAGCATTGTATTGCAGCATCTTCAACTCTTCCATGGTAGCTTCATGGTTCGGTTCTCTCCCATCAAAGAATTCGCCTTGCAAGCCAATACACACAATAGCCCAAACGGCGTGATTATGTCCAAGAATATGCATTTTCATCTTATGCTTCCAACTAGCAAAATTTGTACCATCAAAGTAAGGACCTCTACGGTGGTAATTTCCCTCGCTAGACGCCATACTCTCCTAGGTTGTGAAACCAAGGCTATGACTACCAAAAGTTATGGAAATCAAAGCAAATGGAGACCAAAGCTCTGATACCACTTGTAGGATCGAAAGTATGTCTAGAGGGGGGGTGATTAGACTACTTGACCAAATAAAAAACTTGTCGTTTCCCAATTTTAGTCCTTGGCAGATTTTAGCAACTTAGCACAAGTCAAGCAACCAACCTACACATGCAATTCTAAGAGTATAGGAGTGGAATGTAAAACAATTGCATATGAAGGTAAAGGGGAGGAGTTTGAGAAGGCAAACACAATTGGAGACACGTATGTTTTTGTCATGGTTACGATAGGCGGTGCTATTGTACATCCACGTTGATGGAGACTTCAACCCACGAAGGGTAGCGGCTGCGCGAGTCCATGGAGGGCTCCACCCACAAAGGGTCCACGAAGAAGCAACCTTGTCTATCCCACCATGGCCGTCGCCCACGAAGGACTTGCCTCACTAGGGTAGATCTTCAAGAAGTAGGCGATCTCCTTGCCCTTACAAACTCCTTGGTTCAACTCCACAATCTTGTCGGAGGCTCCCAAGTGACACCTAGCCAATCTAGGAGACACCACTCTCCAAGAAGTAACAAATGGTGTGTTGATGATGAACTCCTTGCTCTTGTACTTCAAATGATAGTCTCCCCAATACTCAACTTCACAGGATTTGGATTTGGTGGAAAGAAGATTTGAGTGGAAAGCAACTTGGGGAAGGCTAGAGATCAAGATTCATATGGTAGGAATGGAATATCTTGACCTCAACACAAGGGTAGGTGGTTCTCTCTCAGAAAATGTATGTTGGAAGTGTAGGCATGTTCTGATGGCTCTCTACACGAATGAAGAGTGGGTGGAGGGGTATATATAGCCTCCACACAAAATCTAACCATTACACACAACTTACCGATCTCGGTGGGACCGAATAGTGAAACTCGGTCGGACAGATTTAGCAAATAATGTGACTGTTAGGATTTTCGGTAGGACCGACATGTCAACTCGGTGGGACCGATATGGTTAGGTTAGGGCATAACATAATCTCGGTGAGACCGATTACACAAACTCAGTGGGACCGATTTTGGTATTAAGCTAACCAGAGAGTTGGTCAAGCAAACTCGATGGGACCGATTCGCTCATCTCGGTTAGACCGAAATGTTACGAAAGGGAAACGGAGAGTTTGCATTGCAATCTCGGTGGGACCGATCGCTCATCTCAGTTGGACCGAAACGTTACGAAGGAAAACAGAGAAATTACAATCCCATCTCGGTGAGACCGAGATCCCTATCGGTGAGACCGATTTGATTAGGGTTTGTGGCAGTGGCTATGACATCTGAACTCGGTGGCACCGGATAGAAAGAATCGGTGGGGTCGAGTTTGACTTTTGGTTTGGGTCATATATGAATGTGAGAAACTAGTTGAGGGCTTTGGAGCATATCACTGAGCATTTTGAGCAAGAACCTCATTAAGCAACACCTCATCCCTCCTTGATAGTATTGGCTTTTCCTATAGACTCAGTGTGCTTGGATCACCAAAATAGAAAATGTAGAGTCTTGTGCTTTGAGCTTGAGCCAATCCTTTTGTCCTTAGTATCTTGAGGGATCCACTTTTCTCATCCATGCCATGCCAATCATTGAGCTTTCCTGAAATATTTATCTTGAAATAGCATTAGCTCAATGGGCTATATGTTGTTAGGAATTACCAAAACCACACAGGGATAGTTGCACTTTCAATATGGTATAAGCATTATCCGTGCAAATCCGATCTAGTTTCATCCATACAAAGATTTGCTATGAATTGCAATGTGCCTGCCTTACATAGATTAAGTAAGACCACGGGACGAGTCTACGTACCCAGAGTAGTGAAACTGATCCCTATACTGGTTCGTGTTCTTTTTTGAAAAAGTTCTGGGTCAATTCTAAAAGGTCATCGAAAGTACAAACCACCACAAACATGATAAAAGTTACATGAGGTCTCTAGACCACACAATGAGTGCCGACACATTGTTCTCACTGCTCCCTACCGAAGTCCGCTTGACCTTCCCAATGACAGCTACAAAGCCTAAAGACCAGCACCCTGGAGCCACAATCCTCACCGTTGAACCCTTTAATAGGTATGAAGCATCTGACATCAAATCTCGCCATGACACACGCATGACGAGGAATACTAACCTCGCCACCTGAATGAGACAATGGGAATCTATGTTTGTTCTCCATCGACTACGTCGAAATGGACAAACTCAAGGAGGATCGCATCCCGAAAGACAAACTCGAAGAAGAAGCAACGACATCCAACCACGCATCGCACCTGCGAGGTCTAAAAGACGCCAACCTAAACTACTAGCCGGAGTAGAGGCAACATGATTCTCTTCCCCGCCACCGGTCATCAGAGAAGACGACAAAGGGGAGGTGAATCCAAAGACGCACCAGCGAAGCCTGGAGGAAAGAATTTTCCCTAGCCGCCGAGAAGAAGGCGACAAAACGCTTCATGTGACAAGGAACAACTTTGCTAGTAAACCAACATAGTGCCCTACGTTGGTTTGTCACTGCTACTCCTTTAGCTACACATTATATTGAGCAAAATATGAAACAATAAATATATGCAGTTTTACTTAATTAACAACAAATATATGACACCATCTTCTCTATTCAAAAATAAAATATACTAGTAAATCTTGTTGTAGTGTCTATATTTCAAATTCTAAATTGCCTCTGGTGAACAACCTTTGTAGTTAATATTTGTATGCAAATGTCAGTGAATAACTATGAGAAAATATATGGTGAATTATTTTCATGACAAATCAAATAGAATAGTAAATTGGACCAGTTTTCCCAAATGGTCATACACCCTTCACGTTAATTGCTTAACAAAAATACAAAATTTGGATTACAACAATAGAGGAGGCAAAGAAATTAAGAGAGCAATGAGTCGGGGCATTATAGCAGGAAATCCATTGTGGGTGCTTGCCATTGAAACACTCGCTAAGAGAGAGAAACTTGCTACCATAGCAACAACAACCAAAGAGTTCAACATGGAACACAACAAATAACTAGAATATGAAACTAGACTCGAGAATTTACACCTAGAAAAATATTAAATCAAGGCGGACAGTGGCCTAGGCATCAACAAGGTGTCAACTCTAGGACCATGAAACGAACAAGCTTCAGTCATCTGCCCTGCCAGAGTTGTCACGGCCTTCGTCATCTCCTACACACCTTTCTGCAATTTAGTCTGGTTATCCCCTTTTAGCAATTTAGTCTAGTTATCCCGTTTCAGCAATCCTGAGCACATCACACAAGGAACAAACAATGAAATACAATTTCAATTGAAATAGCTCTAATTTCCACCACGACGAGCCTGCATACCTAGAGAAGTAGAAATGATCCCTATACTGGTTTTGTGTTCTTTTTAAAAGGATTTGGGTCTATTATAAAAGTTCATCGGAAGTACAAACCACCTCAAACTTGATAAAGTTACATGAGGTCTCTAGACCACCCAATGACTACTATTCCAGTCAGAACACATTGTTGTCACCTCCCCCCTACCAGAGACGGCTTGACCTTCTCGATACATTATAGCCGGGAACTCTTAGTGCATGTGCCCCTAAAGACCAATGCCCTGGAGCCACAGTTGAACCCTTGAATTGATCTGAAGCATCTAACACCAAATCTCGCCATGGCACACGCACTACAAGAAATCGTAACCTCGCCGCCCCAATGAGATAACATGAATCTATGCAGGATCTCCATCAACTACGTCCAGTCGGAGTCAAGGAGGATCGAAGCCAGAAAGAGAAACTCGAATAAGAAGCTCCACCATCCGTCCGTGTGTTGCACCTGTGAAGACTAAAAAAACGCCAACCTAAACTACTAGCCGGAGTGGAGGCCACATGATTCCCTTCCCCGCCACCGGCACCCGAGCGGCTGACAGAGGGGATGTGAATCCATAGACACGCCGATGAAGCCTAGAGGAAAGAATTTACCATAGCCGCCAAGGGGAAGGGGTCGAAATGCTTTGTGTGATAAGGAAACAACGAAGATATGCTGACCAAAATATGAAACTACGAAGATTCGAATATATGCACCATCTTTCTCTATTCAAAAGTAAAGTATGCTAGTAAATCTTGTTGTAGTGTCTATATTTCAGATTCTGAATTGCCTCTAATGAATAAACTTCATAGTTAATATTTGTATGCACATGTCAGTGAATAATTATGAGAAGTATACACTACTAGAATATGTAAATAGCCCTAGGGCTGAAATGGTTCCTTAGAGCAAAAAATGGCACCCTAGGGACATAAAGTTTACCTAGGGCCCGACTTGACAACCCAAGGGAGCGTATTGTTTCCTTAGGGTTTGCTAGCAGACCCAAGGGGTATTCATTGAGTGGGACCATACCAAAGCCATGTTGGCAACTTTCCCTAGGGCCTACAGATTAAACCCTTAGGAAATGGCTATACCTAGGGTAAAGAAGTACAACCCTAGGGACAAATAAAAGAGTCTACCGGCAGTCTTACACTGCCACTAACACTATAATAATGTATCCCTAGGGCTTCTAGTCTTAACTCTAGGGAGATTTGCACACAATTGATTTTCCAATATACGTATATATTTTCGCTAAAAGTTGTTTTCTAAATATTCCAACCAAAATTATATAATTTGAAATATATATAAAAGGGAAAAACACAAGTGGAAATAACATGGAATTGGGTGAAAATATAAGTTGATTGATCATTTTTTCGAAATATAAGCTGATCAATTTCTTTTTGTTCACACGCTTGATGGAATAAAAGATAAATATGGTAGTGAAATAGGTGAAAATAAGTGCATACTTTTTTTTGATGATTAGGTATACAAAATATCGTACTAGTTATATTTTTTGTGTAGATGCTACTTCAGTAGTGCTAAAATTGAGTCGTACGCACGCGGAGTTCATTGGGCGTGCCGTATTCTGCCCGCCAATTTTTTTCCCTTTTCACGCGAGCCCGCGCAAATTGGTTGTACGCGCGCATTCCTCCCCTGCAGGCGCGAACTTTTCCCCAAATCGCAAACCCGTGCCGGGAGCGCCGCTAAAATACCACCAAACCGGCAGCGGCGCCACTCATCCATTGCCAGGCCGCCCGTGCCATCCTCAAGCCATCACCGTTGCTGGCGGACGTCGCCGCCGCTGCAGACGCAGGGTGCCGCCGCCACTGCTGCAAACCTTGTTCCCGCGGCAGCTGCTTCAGAAGCAGCTGTCGCCGTTCCTGGCAGACGCCGCCGCCGCTGCAGGCACAGGGTGCCACCGGCACTGCGGCAGACCTTGCTCCCACGGCAGCTGCTGCAGAAGAAGCCGTCGCCGTTGCTGGCGGATGCCGCGGCCGCTACAGAAGGAGCCGTCACCGTTGCTGGTGGACGCCGCGGCCCCTGCAGAAGCAGGGTTCCGCTGCCACTGCTGCAGGCCTTGCTCCCGCGGCAGCCGCCGCTGTCTTGTACCTTACAGATCTGCCGCCCTCAACATCTTCAGACGCAGGCGGGGGCCTCCGCCGCTGCGGTCCTCGACCGACCCTGCCGCCCTCGACCAAGACGTCTTGCAACCTCCGCATCCGCATAGGGGCTTCAACTTCAGAACCAATGCTCGATTAGGTGAGCTCGCATGGCCTTCTTCCCTCCTGTTTCTATATGCGTCTGATCCATGCAGTTTTGGATCAATTATAAATTGTCTCTCTATCTCGTGATTAAACAAAGATGAAGATTTGACCTTTGCATTAGTTAATTATAAGGAGAAGTGAACCTATTAGTACATATAAAAATAGGCTAATTTGCTAGCATGTGCACAGTACTCCGGATTGGTAATTTTCTTAACATCTTTTTTTTGGGTGAAAAACCATTGCTTTAACCTTGTTTAATATAACAAAATGAAGTTTGTTGGTCCTTTGACGTCTGCACTGTGCTGCCAACTATTCTACCATGTCTCTAGAAGAATAGGATAGTTGGATGTACAGTGGGTGAAACGAACAGCGGAAATATTCTGAAGAGCGGGTGCGCAACACACCAACTTTTCTTGACCATGTCATTCAGATTATGCCTAATGCAGACCGGTTTGGTGTGAACTGACCATGTTTCTGGTTGTTTCCCTGTGTTGAACTTAAAATTGTATCTCGGATAGTTATATTTTTCTCTAGTTGTTTTATGACCCGATGCACATTTTTCTACTGCTATATATACTTATGCCAACTCAGAAATGTGCAATTTTATTTATTTATTTTTCTGAACCTTACTAATGCATTTTATTTCAGTTTACAAGAGGATTTTTTGTGTTGATTAATTGGTAGTTACTAGGCGCAACCATGACAGATAGCTTTTTGGCCGTGCACTTCGCTATTGTTATGATTTTGTACTAGTGACTTATATATCATGCACGGTCAATATTCGAGGTTACTAATTGGACAATCCAGGTTACTAATTGGAAAATCTTATGTACATGTTGTGGGGTGTAGGTAATGAGTGGAGCTAGATGCCATCTTTTGTAAAGTGTGGTAATATTGTGTATGCTAGTGGATGTTGTCATGTGTAATGATGGTTGAAATATATAATTTACGTGCTTTTGTGTCTTCAGCTTTTTGGAGGTATTATGTACATTTATCATTAGTAGTTACATTTGTGCAAATCAAATATTAAAATTCATTGCAATACTTATAAATACTGATTTCATAAGGTTGATAAACCCAAGAGCTGGATGGACTAATGGTTCTTGAGTTTTTCCCTAGGGAGTGGAACTAACCCAAAGGATATCTACTTTACAAGTCAGCAGTCACGCCACATGTCAGTTGTTTCCCTAGGGTACAAAACCCAAGGGAAATTAAACAATGCCTAGGGTATTCTTTGAACACCCAAGGGAAACCAAGATTCCCCCACCAATTGATCCCTAGGGCAATTTCCCTAGTATTTTCGCCCTTTTGCTTAGGGTATCTGGCCCTAGGGCTATTTGCAGATTCTAGTAGTGATGGTGAAAGTATTTTTCATGATCAGATGGAACAATATGGAACAGTGAATCTTGCCAGTTTTTCCAACTGGTCATTCCACCTTCCCATTAATTTCTTAATGAAGATACACATTCTGGATTACAACAATAAAGGAGGCAAAGAAAGAGAGCAATGAGTCGGGGCATTAGCAGGAAATCCACTGTGAATGATTGCCATTGAAACACTCGCTATGAGACAAAAACTTGCTACCACCATACTAACAACAACCAAAGAGTTCAACATGGTACACAACAAATAACTAGAATATAAAACTAGACTCGAGAATTTGCACACACAAAAACAGCGAATCAAGGCAGGCAGTGGCCTAGGCATCAACAAGGTAGTTCAACACCAGGATCATCAAACACACAAAGCTTCAATCATCCGCCCCGCCAGAGTTGCCGCGACCTTCATCAGCTCCTACACACCTTTCTGCAGTTTAGTCTTGTTATCCCCTTTCAGCAAGCCTGACCATATCAAAAAGGAACAAACAAACAGTGAATACAATTTCAATCGAAATAGCTCTAATTTCCACCACCACTTAACCAACAAA
>NC_041387.1:633689106-633695112 GCF_002162155.2 Triticum dicoccoides
ACCTCACAGTTGTAATCAATGAATATAGTTATTTATTCTCTGTTAATTAATTGTAGAAGATAGAAATGCTTATGCTTGTTCTAGCTAGGATAGAGAGAGGATGAAGAAAATTGCATCGTGATGTACGTACCTTTTCTAGGCTTGCCTTATGGTATCGGTAGCCCTGTAACAATAAGATGGCACACGAGGTGATGATCATTAATTGTCCTTTTTCTTCTTTGTGAACCCACTCAACCTTAACTAGTCAATTAGACAGACAGCTTTGCATATATAGCAAATAAATCAATAACAGCAATCTTCTTACTTTATCTGTCCCATACAAATAGTCGCAGAAGGTGAAAACGGAGGAGAAGTTGCTCTGGCTCTGACCACCTACACGGTGATGGTAGTCATGGTGTTGGGCCCCTCCATAGAATGGGATAAGCTTTGTCGGGTTGAATGGAAAGTTGAACCTGCATTCTCGTCAAGCACTTTCATCGATCAGCAGTTTGGTTTGATTGTAAGAAGAAGTAGCATGATGCATGCTAGCGTTGCTTATACTACTCCCTTCGTTTCTAAATATAAGTCTTTATAGAGATTCCACTATGAACTATATACGGATCTATATGGATGCATTTTAAGTGTGGATTCATTCATTTTGCTCCGTATGTAGTCCACCTAGTGAAATCTCTACAAAGACTTACATTTAGGAACAGAGGGAGTAGTATTTAACGAGAGTTACCCGCTGTGGATGTCGATGGCCTCTAGGTGGCGTAGGACGAACCAGAGCCAGAGGGTGGTCATGTGGCAGGGCACAATGGCGGGGCCGGTGAAGGCGGGGACGCCGAGGATGAGGACCTCGGCCCAGTGCGCGTAGGGCGCGGCGTAGCCGAAGGGCGCCGTGAACTCGTGGTGGACGCGGTGGATGTTGTCGTAGCCCCACCTGGTGTGCAGCAGCCTGTGGATCCAGTAGCCGAGGTAGTCCTCCACCAGCAGGTAGACCAGCATCTGCGCCGCCACCTCCCCGGCCGACGGCAGCGGCAGCCCCGTCCGGATGCCGACCATCTTGACGGCCGGGTAGGAGACGAGGCTGAGCGTCCCGACGGTGAGGAGCAGGACGCGGCCGGTGTCCAGGTAGCAGCGCAGGAACGCAGCGGGCGAGAGGTGCGCCCGCGGCTGCAGCTTGTACGTGGACGGCCTCATCACGGCGGCGGCGACGCCGTCCGGAGCAGCGCGAGCGCGGAGCTCGAGCAGCGCGAGGGGGAGCGGCGCGAGGGTGTAGAGGAGGAGGAGGATGGCGACGTTGTGGCAGTAGAGCAGGTGGTCGGGCATGGACGCGGAGTAGCAGAGCCAGGCCGCCTCGGCGCGCGTCATGGCGCGGCCCAGCGCCGCCTCCGCCTCCGCCGCCGTCGCGTATGGCAGCATAGGCGACAGAGTGTGGTGGTGTGGAATCTGATACGTTCGGCGTCAAATGGTTTTTTTTGCAGTTGAGCTAGCTCTCGAGCCGTTTTGTAGTAGGCGCCGGCTGGTCTCTGTCGACAGCATAGGTGACGTGAGACATGTGCGGTGAGGATGGCATGCATGCATGCACGTCGCATGCATGTCCGGCCCAGGACGGTGATGGTGAGCTACGACGGTTGGTCTGTCATGGAAAGAAATTTGGAAAAACTGTACTAGTACCTAACCTTAACCTAGGACAGTAGGCTGAGTGACATGTTTATTCACGTCACTCGTCATAGTACATGCATATGCATGTGCTCGCAACTGCCTGCCTCCGCAGCACTGGCGGAGCTATGTACAAAGCTGCAGGTGCCATGCCCCTCCCCCAGCCTTGACTAGTTTTGTGAAGAATTTTGTTTAGAGAGCTGAGATTGATATTTTTTGGGTATTTTATCCCTTAGAGGGATGCTCCGGCGTTGTAGACACGCGGCGCACGACCACCCTTGGGCAGTGGTCGCACTTGATGAGGGACAACGGTGCGCCGACGAGCTTTTGGGCATGCTCCGAGCCCGGCCGGCCGCCATTCGCGTATCTGCCGGCGGACCACCGACGGTGCAGATCCGAGCGGCTAGAGGACGAGCCACTGCCTGCATGTGGCCTTGCGGCCCTGCCAGGGCCTTCCCGCAAGGTGCCCGGCCAGTCCATGGCGCGGCCCGGCCTCCCACAGCCGGGCGAGCTCAAGACCGACCGGATCCGCCCCAAATCCGGCCGGCGGATGCGCAAACAAGGTGGCCGTGCTTGGGTAGCTCGGCGGCGACGAGAGGAAGGGGCTGGGCAAGCGCGCGTCCGAGGTGCACGGCTGCAATGGCAGCGGGCGGCCGGCGGCGGCGAGGGGGAGAGAGGGAAAGAGTGTGGAAGAGTGGAGTGGATGCGGCCGGAGGGAGGAGGGGGGCGGATAGAAAAAGGCCCGTCCTGTGCCACCGACGGGCGGGCCAGGGAAGGACACGCGCAGACGACCCGCGCGTCCGCGTGGTGTCCGTTTCACCCCAAAAGCGGCGCAAACTTGGACCGCGGATGGGTCGAAAGCAGACACAAAACGGACAAAAGTCCGTTTGCGTCCGCGCGTTGGGCCGCCTCCTTTGTCCCTTTTACCCCAAACGGACCGGGGCGGATAGGATAGGGTCGCGCGGTGGAGTTGGCCTCCAGAACTCACCGGAGGCGGGGAGGACGCGGCTCCAACAGTGTCGTCGACAGAGGAAGAAGCGCTTCGGACCGTTGCATGCAGATCGGATAGCCCCCCCAGAATATTGACTGTCGGGAACAAAAATTCAGACCACTGTGCAATAATCAGCCCAAAGAAACTGACGTGTAGCCAACAACACTGTTGACCATCATCAACCACCGTCTACGTATGGGTCGACTGTGCAATAATCAGCCCAATGAAACTGACGTGTAGCCAACAACACTGTCCACCATCATCAACCACCGGCTACGTATGGGTCGTCGTTAATATTATACTCCGTCCGTGTTAGATAATAACAAAAAATAAACGAGACAGAAAGACACGGATTTTTACGTGAAAACCCTTGCGGGAGAAAATCACGGAACGCACGACGGCGTATCACTATAATTGGAAGGAGTATTACATTACACCAGAGGACAACCCCCCCTCTACGTGCTAATCTGGTGGAGATCTCTCTCATCTATTCTACTAGGTAGGAAGTGCGGCTTGCCGCACCCGACAGCACCCGCTGCCGGATACGGTCATATCCAGTTTGGTAATACAGTAATTATTGAAGCATTGTAAATATAAAAATAACAATAATTTAGTTATATTTATCAATCTAATATATCAAGTTTATATTTGAAGCATTGCATCGATATATACACATTCAATACATAGCAATTGGTTCAGGAAACAACAGGTTCAGTTCAAAAGCAAGCTATACATATTTAGTATATAGAAGTTGGTCCACGCAACTACAAAGGATTTAGTCCGAAATCAAGCTACGCATGTTCACGCGCTTATCTTAAACGTCACGACCAAAGAAAGCCACAGGTGCAAATACCTCATGTTCACGCGCTTGACTCTGCCTTCTCACATATAGCTTGTTCTCAAGACTATTGCTTCTGTCCTGAGATTATGAGCTACCACCTCAATATTCTTGAGAGCCTCATTTGTTGACTTGTCCACAACACGAGTAGGAGGAAAAGCATGTGCTATCACATTATGAAGCTGGTGTAAGAAAGCTGGCATGTATCTTATAGCATACAAATATCCTTTGGCAACCTTGTCTATTGTGTCAAATGCTTCATTGAGCCTGAGCCTTAGATAACCAAAGTCTTGTTCCATCTTGTTTAAGCGTCCATAATTCAGATCTTTGACCACTGTGCTTGTGGCATTTTCGATGGTCCTGATGGCTTCAAAAAGGCAAGTCTTCCGCCGCTGCCTCATCGGAGGATCGAACACCAGTAAATGAACTCATGGTGTTACTTAAACAGCCCCTTCGACTATAACGGGCTGCGGTAAACATAAGCTCCTCCAAAAGGAGATCAAGCATCATTCGGCCTGGGATCCTCCCAACACAAGGCTCAGCCTACGTCATAAAGAAGCTCAACAGGGTTAATTAAAATCAGGGAAGACAAAGACAATGTATAGAACAATTTTTTGAACACTCAGGCTATCTAATGAAGCAATTGCAGAAAAATTAGACGTATAGTGTAGTACTATTTGCATGTAATTAGTGACCTAAATTAAGTGGAACAATCAGGCTATCTGTTCAGGACAGTAATATGGACAAAATATGCATATGGATAATCTGTATCTAACTCCATCGTTGAACTCAGGTTTTGGGAAAACAAATTAGACTACCTATGATCTCTTGCTGAATCGTAATTGCAGGAAATTTAGGTGGAGGCTAGATCAGTCAATCTACACATAAGCAGGCACGCGTGCGCTAGCAGACGATGCTGGTCCAGGGGAGCCTCGATCGAAGACCTCACACCGATGTTCATGGTGGGTGCTAGATGCCTCTGCAGTACGATTTTACAGGCAGAGGGAAAGGCAACAACCATGGTCCCAACGAGAGGAATCACAAGCGAAAGAAATGACAGAAGCATTTGCCAGTGGTTAGTTACCCTGAAGGAAAACTGGAGGTGCGGGGGTGACTGGTCTGGCGTCGCCGCTGCTGCTTGTCTTGTCTGGAGCAGAAGGAAATGAATAACATTAGGTCAGATGCAACCAAGTAGAATTTATAGTGGTAGCTCTGTATTCGAACTTGTAGGACATTGTATCTTCCCGGTAGACATGTAAGCAAAAGAGTATCTAAGTACTAAAATAAATGCATCGAGCTTATTTCCTATACACGTTCAAGAAGACATTGCTTCAGAACATGAATGTGCTTATCTGTAAGAGGAGAACCAAGTTATGCCATCAGCTCATCCATTAAAAGTTTAAAACCATTCATATAAGCATCCAAAGAAACAATGTTGGGCGTACATAAAATTAGTTTGCTTTCTGCCCATCCTCTTTGGTTTCATTTATTAATTAGTCAAGACGCCTATAACTTAGCATTCATGTTAACCCGGCAGCAACAATAATTAGATGAGGGAAAACAATGTAACATAGCATACACTAATCTTTCATTCGAATCACCAACCTTTGGTGTGCCCAAGTGTTTCACAGGTCATTCATGACCTTCTATAACTGCAATAATAGGTAACCAGCAAAACATCAAATTTCAAGTGTTTCTACTCACAGTTTCACAGACATACAACAGTCCTAAGATGCTATCTAAATATTAAGTAAGTTAAATCTACTAATTAGTCCAATTAATAGATCCAAAACCCGAGCAAAAGGCATAAACTAACATGACGAGTGACACACATTCATGAATTACATAAGTCACCGAAGAAAGAATTTAGAAAATTAGGAGAAACCAAGCGGACATTCTTGAAGAAGCTAGGAAATCCGCACCATGTCATGCACAAAATACCAATCATATAATGTGAACTGCGAGCAAGAGCTTGCCAACAATAATAGGAAATCAAATTATAAATCAGCACGACATAGCATAGCATGTAGGATTCAACATCCATTTTAAATGATTCAACATCACACAGTTAAGCAAGGATTGGAGGAAAACACACACCAAAGATCTAGTGAGTTTCACATGGAAGAACGTTTAGTTAATAAACACGATATAGGTGTAGATACGCAACGGTGTTGCATAAGATGGTGAAATACCTATTCAAGCTCCTTTAGATGTCCAGCAATCTAACATACATGTAGCTACCACACGATTGTCATGCAGGCGGGTTAACAACATTCTGAAATCAAATGCACACAACATGTATTGCATGCCCTCATTTCTAAAGCTGAATTAAACTTCACCAATATATGCAAAACAATTAACATGTTTGTGTGAAAATATCATGCAGGACACTGAGTGTCATGTCATTTGAGAAAAATTTAGACATACAAGTATAACTTAGGAGAGAAGCACTCTGTTCTCACTTTCTTCCTGTGTCATTCAACCAATCAAATGATGGCACAAAGCGAAACCCAACAAATAGAAAGGAAAGGAG
>NC_041387.1:633695517-633700068 GCF_002162155.2 Triticum dicoccoides
CTATGACGACTGGTGCAGGTGTCGTCGTAAACACAAGCATATGTGCGCCTAACCATATCCTTGGTATTTGTTGAAATTGTCAGGGAGACATATATTAGTTGACAAAGAAGTATACTGCAGGCAATTCAAGAAATCTATACAACCTAGAAAAATAAGTGATTGCTATTTGATCACAGGCATCCTTTTTTTCTCATGTGGACACCAAAGAAGAATATCAGGCCAAATGTAGCAGACCAAAGCCCAAGAATAAGGGGTGGTAGCAGACCAGAGAGAACAAATCAGATAGTCCCTTTAGCTTTTAAAAAAAGAGCCGGCGAGGTATCTCTTAAATAAAGCCAAGGCCCATGAAACATACACTTTTAAATAAAGCCAAGGCCAATGAACAAACTAACAACAGCAAAATGCGTACTCGTATGATAGTTTCAGGCAATATCATTCTAAATTTCTAATCAAGTGGTCAAAGAACTTGAGGGGAAATTGCAAAGAAAAGAGAGCATGGTCCTCACCACTCAAGGATGCACTAGAGATAGAAATCATGCTTGCAGCTTGTAACCTGTGACAATTCAAAACAAGAACCAGAACAGCTTCAACTTCCGACACGTCTACCACCAAATCAAAAGATTTCCATCGCCAATCACCATTACATCCGCAAGAGAGAGGTCGCTATCGGAGGGCTCGCTGTCGCAGAAGGCCTCAAGGCAGATGATGCAGGCGTCGTCGAAGGTGTCCTGCACGCCACCCTCCACGAAAGCCGCTGCCGACGAGAGCATCTTCATCTTTGTTGCCTTCTTGTCCATTGCTCCCTCCCTCCCCCCTCTCTGTTTACTAATCCAATGACCGCACAAATGGATAGCTGTCTCCACCGCGCAAATCCCTGCAACAACATGAATGACAAGATTTGGATATAAAATTTGTGTGGAAATACCTATATAACAGAGATAATCATCAATGATTTTCATTAATAAGACATGTAAATGGCGATGCACAACACACAAGAATCGGGTTTACTTCGCACATTCACATATACTAACAAACACCTCGAGCTGGCAATGGCAGGTCAGCCTAAAGCTTTCATATTCGGAGATGTATATTGCAGTTTGTGGAAACAAGTAATGTGACTCGTGAGAGAATTAGTTATTGCATGCCACAACACATAACAATTTCCCACTAAATCAGGGTGATTTGTCAACAAACAGCAAGGTTAAAATAGTATCATTCAATTGGAAAGTTTAATTTAACACCAAATAATATCCATTACCATAGAAGAAAGCATAATTTACCTCCTAAGTGTTCAGATACAGCTCCAACAACTAAACCCCCAACCATATCAACGGCAAGCACATCTGAATATGCACCAACAATTGCCATAGACAACAAGAGGGAGAGCGCATCAACTCACATAAACCTGAGGAACAAGAAAAGACATCATTAAGTAACCAAGTGCTACAGCTATGCAAGATCAAGAAATTGACTATGATGGTGAGAAGGAAAAATAATAGATTGGCTCTAGCAAGTAATGAAACGGAAATAGTTACCCTATTCGAGCTGGCTACTTCTTGAAATATGTCTCATAGATGGGGTAGCATAAAAGGGAACAAAAAAATTAGATAATTTACACACTTTCTAGTAGTATATATTAAGAGTAATGAACAAAATAAAAAAGGAAAATATTTTTTCAAGTGCCAAGCACTATGTAAATACAACTTACAACAAAATTAATTCAAAATTATGCCAACTTTCCAATAACTACGTTAAATCCAGTTCACTTGGTAATCTTTCAAACCAAAAGTTGGAAAACGGGACATGCTCTATTAAGAAATTAAAACCCTCCCATTCCCACCCCGACCAACCTAACAAATGGATTCTGAACTGCAACTTTTATGCGGCCAGAACTTATTTCTTGTTCTGAACACCACTTTTTAAGTAAACAGAGGATACAAGAATATTCAAAAAGAACAACAGCCGGTCTCAAATTCCATAGGCTATAAGCTTAAAAACATTGCATTTTAGTCTTTCTTATTTCCCCCCTCCAACCACTTTCATCTCTTGATTCAAATGCACTGAATTTGTATGTTGGAATACACCACTCGCCGAAGTTGGTCTGACCTAAGGTTAGTTGGCCTAAGTAAATTTTAGCCACAACAAACTACATTGCCACCCCCTGCAAAAAAAAAACTACATTGCCACCATAGAGCTAGATGTGCTTTCATCAGTTGTTGTAGCGAAATTATAAATAAAGCAGCGGTTCTTTCTTACTTGTCCTACTTTATTCATACACTACAACAATCCTCAAACTGCAGTTAAGAAGATACTCCAGAGAAACTGGTTCGCTACTTTGGGCAGGACATCCACCGCAAAGAGCTAATCAGAAGATGCATCTTTATATTAAAATGAAATGTGTGATACTACATATGGTCGCATGCGTGACAATCACACTCACACAGAACCACAAATTTGATAGTATTTGCTTACAAAATATATGACATATCTTTCCTTCTACAAACAGAGTGTCATGAGATACCTTCGGGTAGAGGGGCGCCGCAAAAGCACTTTAGGCGCATATTTGTTTTGTTCCTTCAGCTTGTATTTCTCCTGCAACCGAAAACGGTCATACAAAATCAGACCTTAGTGTTCCACCAAAACAGCAAGGAAACAAACCAGACAATAAGTAACGAATGCCAACCTGTGAGAACACTGTCTTATTTCCAAATGTGGAGCCATTTGCTATCAAAGCCTCCACGATGGCGTCACTGCTGGCACCCTCCCTATTAAAAACCCGCACGACATCAAGATCTCATTAAAAAACAGAGAAAGGAAAGTAAATATCCTACTCGAGCAGGACATGTGGACAACGTTCAATTGAATCCTCACCGCTTCATCGCCTCGATGTCCTTGCTGGACAGCGTCTGCACGGTGTTAT
Organism: Triticum dicoccoides; assembly: GCF_002162155.2. NCBI lineage: Eukaryota > Viridiplantae > Streptophyta > Magnoliopsida > Poales > Poaceae > Triticum > Triticum dicoccoides. The sequence continues at coordinate 633,698,438 of NC_041387.1, forward strand.
TGTCGATCAGGGGCCTATTGTCCCTGGTCTCGTCCTGCGGCTGGCCATCGGCGGCACCGCCATCTCGCGGCTTATCATCTGTACCAATCAACCAATGCCATCCATTGTTGTTACTAAGGTGAAACAGCAAGGCATGTTTGAATGAGTAGAGTGCAGAGATGAACTGGAAGGGAGAACAGAAAAATCATCCATCCTTGCCTTGGCAGAGGACGAGGCCGTTGGGGCCGCCGACAAGCGGCTGCAGCGAGCAGCTCTTGTCCCCTATCTTCACCGTCCTGCGCCACCACACAGCAGAGAGACGTCAGCGCACCCGCACGTACAGCTATGGTTTCGGGGGCGAAGGTGTCCTGCGCGCCACCCTCCACGAAAGCCGCTGCCAACGAGAGCATCTATCTTTGTTACCTTCTTGGAGGGTGGCGCGCAGGTTTGAGGGTTTGAGGGTTCTACTAGTAATGCTCTCGTTGGCAGCGGCTCGCAGGTGACCACGAACTATGGCAAACCTTGCTTGCAAAATACCGAAAGCTCTCTCAATATCCTTGCGGGCTGCCTCTTGTGCCTTGGTGAAATGAGCCTGTTTTCTTGTTAAGGGCACCCCATTTTTCTCCTTGATGGACTTCACAAGAGTTGCCCATTCGGGATAGATGCCATCGGTGAGATAGTATCCCATTGAGTACTCATTGTCCATGATTTTGTAGTTGCAAGCTGGAGCATCCCCAGAAATTAATCTTTTGAACAAAGGAGATCTATTGAGGATATTGATATCATTGAGTGTTCCCGGCAACCCAAAAAATGCATGCCAAATCCATGTGTCCTGAGATGCTACGGCCTCAAGCACAATGGTAGCATCACGGCTTTTACCGCAATACATTTCGTGCCATGCCTTTGGGCAATTTTTCCACCTCCAATGCATGCAATCAAGACTACCTAGCATCCCCGGCCATCCCCTTTTTTCATTCATTTCCATTAATCTCTTTGTATCTTCCTCGTTTGGTGCCCGAAGATACTGCTCATCGTACAACCGGATGACCAACTTGGCAAACCTACGGACTGACTCCGTGGTTGTATCTGGCCCAATTCGAAGATACTCGTCGGTATAATCCGCGGGTATGCCATAAGCGAGTACCCGCATTGCCGCCGATATCTTTTGATATGCACTAAACCCCATGATACCGGCGGCGGATCTACGACGTTTAAAGTAATATGAGGCGACCTCACAATCGGTGACAATCTTCACAAACAAACTACGCCGCATTCGGTACCTTCTGCGGAAGAGGCGAGGAGGGTATGTAGGTACCTCGGAGAAGTAGTCTTCCATCAAATGTTCGTGTCCAAGAGCGCGGTTCCGGTAGATGGTGACTCGCCCCATCTTCGACCCTCTCCTCTGATCCATCAGCTTCACGCGGTTTTCAAAGGATTGCACGTCGATGAGGAGGTTCATCATCTCAACGTCATCATCTTGCAACAACTCATCGGTGTTCGAATCGTCGGATGAAGACCAACCCGACGAATCGGACAACGAGTCCATGTCGTTGTTGTTCACCTCCATCTACACAATACAACAAAAAATAAATTGTGAGTGCCAACAATGAATCAAAAAGGAAAAAAATAAAACAAAAAGAAAGAAAGGAAAG
>NC_041387.1:633701063-633702088 GCF_002162155.2 Triticum dicoccoides
GAGTGTGGCGCAGGGCCGGGACGGCGGCGGCGTCGAGGGGAGGTGGGGGGGCGGCCGGATTTGGGGCGGGCGACGGCCGGCGGCTTGGGAGGGAGGAAGCGGGAGGTTGGGGACGGGAAACTTCCCTCCCGCGCGACGGGGGAAGGGACTGCGGGCTGGGGTCGAGCGCCCCCCTCCAACCCTCACTTCTACGGTTTGAAATTGGGTTTGAGGGTTGGACCCTTACTTTTTTGAGGGTTTGAGGGTTTAGGGGTTCTAGTCTTTGCGTTTTTTTGTTGCAACCCGTAAAAAAGCGGTTATTTTTGAGGGTTTAAGGGTTTAGGGGTACTACTAGTAATGCTCTTATCCATTGCTCCCTCCCTCCTGCCTCTTTGTTTATTAATCAATGACCGCAGGAATAGCAAGTTCCCTTGTGTGCAAAAGAAAACAGAAGTAGTGCTAGGATTAAGCATGCAAAGCATGTACATCACCATGAAATCAAATATCACCTGTAGCGGGCTGCTGTCGTGCATCGCCGGGGACGAAGGCGCCGCCGTGGAGGAGGGGGTCGGCAGCTGGGGCGGGGGATGTATCGAGCGGGCAGTGGCGCTGCCAAGCCAGCGCGGACGAACGGAATCGGTCCCACATGAACACACACGCGCGCACGCATGCACACAGAGGAGGAGGGAGGAAGAGGGGCGCACCTGGACATGCCTCGAACGTCCGCTTCTCATGCCGCGACCTAGTCTAGGGCTGGCCGCTCGTGTGTGGCTGTGGAGGAGGAGACAGCCATCGGGCTCCTGCAGAATCGAAGGCGACTCGCCTCGCTAGTCGTCGATCTCCTGGGCCGCCGCTGCTGGTTGTCCCTCCATGACTCGAGCGGGAGCAAGGAGGCCGGTGCCGGTGCCGATCCCATGGACCATCGCTGCAGGACGGGATGTGTGGCCGTGGCGCGACTAGTCCTCCTCGGCCACCGCTGCAGGACGGGGACCGGGGCGAGCAACGATGGCGGCAGAGGATGCGCTAGCATGACGGGAGGGGAGGAG
>NC_041387.1:633702480-633763858 GCF_002162155.2 Triticum dicoccoides
ACGCAGGGAAGGAGCTAGGGTTAGGGGATGGGAGGAGGGGTGGGGGTGGCGATGCGAGGGGCATGGGGATGGGGCGAGCGGCGGCGGCGGCTGGGGCACGAGAGAAAGGAAGGGGCGCGACGGGATAGTGTGAAAAGACGAGAATGCCCTCGGCGGGGCAGGGAAATTACAGGCGGTGGCATGAACTGGAGTGTTGTAGCAGTGTTTCTATCGATCCGACGGTCCGAATCGATCATCTCGCGATCCGACGGCCCGGATCGATCCATCTCGCGATCCAACGGCCAGATCTCGTTTGGACACGCAATCAGACGGTCCAAAATCCAATGGCCCGAGGAGGCTTCATTTTGTTCCAGACTCTAACAATGGGATGACTAGCTGGTACTATATAAAGGGACAAATAACTCTCTTTCTTGGTGGACACGAAACATAGTTGTAGTCATGCTACGTCTAGCACGGTTGGCATGCCGTAGTCCGGTAGGACTCCATCTGTAGTACAACACTTGAATGGGATTCCGAACACAATAAAATAACACTCCACCTTGAGACGAAATCCCTTACAATAATCATAGATAGCATCAACTCCTCAATTAAAGTCATCACAAGTAAACCTTGTGCCTGGAAACATCCATTTAGGACTAATAAACTTCTCATGAAGTCATATTAAACAAATCAATCAGTAGGTCGTCCAGAAAACAGCACAGCTATCAATAAAGCAGACTAACAAAACTTGGTCTGCAATAAAAGTCCGAGTTTGTGCCACTGACCTCAAAAAACTGAAACTGCTCAATCATCAAATGACATAAGTCATCATATCTCCTGTGATGCCTGAACGAGCGCATAGCTCATAGTGCAACATCTTGATGCACATCGCATTGTGAAGAACTCATCTCATGGAATTTGAACGTGCTTCAAAACTGAAAGCACAAACCTCGGCAAACAATACTCATGCAAGAGCATATGGTACGAACGGCATCGCGTGCACCCAAAAACTGCCGACTTGTGGTGGTTAATGAAAAATCCATGACATGGTCATAAACTGCCCTTGTAGAAAAACTGTCGGATGAAGGAACCATCTTAACATGCAACGGAGTTTCAACTCTGCAATAGACCCCTCTTGAAAGAGCAAAGACAACTAAATTGCACTTGAAACTTAACAACGCTAAATGTTGTAGTATCTAGCAGAAACAAAACAATCTCCTTCTTGCACCTCAACTGATTCTCATCACGAACATGAATATCAAAACAAAACCTTCACATGCATAACAACAAAACACTATGGAGAGTATAGTGTATATGCTGGCTACCAACATGCTTAATAATTACTTCCTCCATACCCTTTTTTTTCTTGATAACTGAATTGTGTTCTTCAAATAACTGCAGCAAATTGCATCCATTATCCCGACGGGCCATAATCCTCAAAACTCCACCTTGAAGAAAAACTGAGTGCATCCTGATAATTGGCTTGCGCCAACAACGCTCGCATCTCGACTTGCCATAGGGTAAACCTTGTGTCACGATCCAGCAGCGAAACATCGTACTTCATGGATGCCATGAATAGATTAAATCTGTGTTCACAAAATAGTACAAGCCGATAGAAAAAATCTTGACAGAATTAATATGCGGAGCAGACGAAAAATAGGATAAATGGCACCTGGTAGTCTTTACAGGAGCAACGGGGTACACTGCACAATAATCAACGTGCACTGTAGCCTTCAAGTGATGAACAGGAGCACTAGCAGCAGCCTTATCCAGAGTAGTAATAGTATTGTACTGTATTATTTGTTTGTGGTTGATGCGAAGTAGCAGCAACACACCAGCACAACGTGGCCTGAATCTCGAGACTTGAAGTTGGTTGCTTTGGTAAGGCCAACTTCACCGTACAACTCCAAATCGTCAGGGTCTGTCCGTTTGGGTTTAAAAGGACAAATGAAGCGGCCCAACGCGCGACCCCATCCGTAAAAAACTTTCGTTTCTGGTCCGGTTTGCCCCATCCCGAGCGCAAATTTGATTTGGCTTTGCGATCGAGCAGACACCGAGCGGACGCTTTCCGCGTCCTTCCCGACTGCTCTTGTCCGACCTGGACCCACCTATCACCCACTCATCACCTCCCATCGATCTCTCTCCTTTTTCTCGCTCTCCTTTTTCTCTCTCTCCCCGTGGTGAGCGCCACGGGCGCGCAAGCAAGGGTCGGCGGCGTGGGCCGGCGCTACGGGCGCGGCCAGGGTGCGGCCACCGCGGGGCGGCGAGGGCGTGGGCCGGCGCGGCCACTGCGGGGCGGCCAGGGTGCTGGCCGGCGAGGGCACGGGCGCGCCACGGGGCGGCCAGGGCGCGGCCACCGCGGGCCGGCCAGGGCGCGCGCCGGCGCGACCACCGCGTGCCGGCCAAGGCGCGGGCGCGGCCACAGCGGGGCGGCCAGGGCACGGGCCGGCACGGCCACCGCAGGGCGGCGAGGGCGCGGGCGCGCCGCAGGGCGGCAAGGGCGCGGGCGCGGCCACCGCGGGGCCGCCAGGGCGCGGGCCGGCGCTGGCGGTGGGCGCGGCCACCGCGGGGCGGCCAGGGGGCGGGGAGCGTCGACAGCGGCGGCCTCCCAGCGGCTCGTGGAGGCGGTGGCGCGCGGCGACTCGAGGGAGGTGTTGGAAATATGCCCTAGAGGCAATAATAAAGGGATTATTATTATATTTCCTTGTTCATGATAATTGTCTTTTATTCATGCTATAACTGTATTATCCGGAAATCGTAATACACGTGTGAATACATAGACCATAACATGTCCCTAGTGAGCCTCTAGTTGACTAGCTCGTTGGTCGACAGATAGTCATGGTTTCCTGACTATGGACATTAGATGTCATTGACAACGGGATCACATCATTAGGAGAATGATGTGATGGACGAGACCCAATCCTAAGCAAAGCACAAGATCGTGTAGTTCGTTTTGCTAGAGCTTTTCCAATGTCAAGTATCTCTTCCTTAGACCATGAGATCGTGTAACTCCCGGATACCGTAAGAGTGCTTTGGGTGTACCAAACGTCACAACGTAACTGGGTGACTATAAAGGTGCACAACAGGTATCTCCGAAAGTGTCTGATGGGTTGACACGGATCAAGACTAGGATTTGTCACTCCGTATGACGGAGAGGTATCTCTGGGCCCACTCGGTAATGCATCATCACAATGAGCTCAAAGTGACCAAGTGTTTGGTCACGGGATCATGCATTACGGTACGAGTAAAGTGACTTGCCGATAACGAGACTGAACGAGGTATTGGGATACCGATGATCGAGTCTCGGGCATGTAACGTACCGAATGACAAAGGGAATTGTATACGGGGTTATTCGAATCCTCGACATCGCGGTTCATCCGATGAGATCATCGAGGAACATGTGGGAGCCAACATGGGTATCCAGATCCCGCTGTTGGTTATTGCCCGAGAGCCGTCTCGGTCATGTCTACGTGTCTCCCGAACCCGTAGGGTCTACACACTTAAGGTTCGGTGACGCTAGGGTTATATAAATATGAGTATGCAGTATACCGAATGTTGTTCGGAGTCCCGGATGAGATCCTGGACGTCACGAGGAGTTTCGGAATGGTCCGGAGGTAAAGAATTATATATAGGAAGTGGTATTTCGGCCATCGGGAAAGTTTCGGGGTCACCCGGTATTGTACCGGGACCACCGGAAGGGTCCCGGGGGTCCACCAGGTGGGGCCACCCATCCCGGAGGGCCCCATGGGCTGAAGTGGGAGGGGAGCCAGCTCATAGTGGGCTGGTGCGCCCCCTAGGCCCACCCCCTGCGCCTAGGGTTGAAACCCTAGGGTGGGGGGGGGGCGCACCACATGCCTTGGGGGGCACTCCTCCCCCCTTGGCCGCCGCCCCCTTGGGAGATTGAATCTCCCAGGGCCGGCGCCCCCCCCCGGGGGGCTATATAAAGGGAGGGGGGAGAGGGGCAGCCGCACCCTGAAGTCCTGGTGCCCCCTCCCCCTGCTACACCTCTTCCTCCTTCGTCACGTGCTTGGCGAAGCCCTGCCGGAGTGCTGCTGTTCCACCACCACCACGCCGTTGTGCTGCTGCTGGAGCCATCATCATCAACCTCTCCTTCCCCCTTGCTGGATCAAGAAGGAGGAGACGTCACACGCACCGTACGTGTGTTGAACGCGGAGGTGCCGTCCGTTCGGCGCTAGGATCTCCGGTGATCTGAATCACGGCGAGTACGACTCCATCATCACCGCTCCATCTAACGCTTCCGTACGTGATCTACAAGTGGTATGTAGATGCAAACTCACTCCCTTGACTCGTTGCTTAGATGAACTCATAGATGGATCTTGGTGAAACCGTAGGAAAAATTTTAATTTTCTGCAACGTTCCCCAACAGTGGCATCATGAGCTAGGTCTATGCGTAGTTCTCTATTGCACGAGTAGAACACAATTTTGTTGTGGGCATAGATCTTGTCAACTTGCTTGCCGCTACTAGTCTTATCTTGCTTCAGCGGTATTGTGGGATGAAGCGGCCCGGACCAACCTTACACGTACGCTTACGTGAGACCGGTTCCACCGACTAACATGCACTAGTTGCATAAGGTGGCTGGCGGGTGTCTGTCTCTCCCACTTTAGTTGGAGCGGATTCGATGAAAAGGGTCCTTATGAAGGGTAAATAGAAGTTGACAAAATCACGTTGTGGTTATTCGTAGGTAAGAAAACGTTCTTGCTAGAACCCAATTGCAGCCACGTAAAAGATGCAACAACAATTAGAGGACGTCTAACTTGTTTTTGCAGCAATTGTCATGTGATGTGATATGGCTAGAAGTTGTGATGAATGATGAATGATATATTGTGATGTATGAGATCATGTTCTTGTAATAGGAATCACGACTTGCATGTCGATGAGTATGACAACCGGCAGGAGCCATAGGAGTTGTCTTTATTTTTTGTATGACCTGCGTGTCATTGAAGAACGCCATGTAAACTACTTTACTTTATTACTAAACGCGTTAGTCATAGAAGTAGAAGTAGTCGTTGGCGTGACAACTTCATGAAGACATGATGATGGAGATCATGGTGTCATGCCGGTGACAAGATGATCATGGAGCCCCGAAGATGAAGATCAAAGGAGCTATATGATATTGGCCATATCATGTCACTACTTTATATAATTGCATGTGATGTTTATTATGTTTTATGCGTCTTGTTTACTTAGAACGACGGTAGTAAATAAGATGATCCCTTACAACAATTTCAAGACGTGTTCTCCCCTAACTGTGCACCGTTGCTAAAGTTCGTCGTTTTGAAGCACCACGTGATGATCGGGTGTGATAGATCCTTACGTTCACATACAACGGGTGTAAGACAGTTTTACACATGCAAAACACTTAGGGTTAACTTGACGAGCCTAGCATGTACAGACATGGCCTCGGAACATGGAGACCGAAAGGTCGAACACGAGTCGTATGGAAGATACGATCAACATGAGAATGTTCACCGACGATGACTAGTCCGTCTCACGTGATGATCGGACACGGCCTAGTCGACTCGGATCGTGTAACACTTAGATGACCAAGGGGATGTCAAATCTGAGTGGAAGTTCATTAAAATAATTTGATTAGATGAACTTAATTATCATGAACTTAGTCTAAAATCTTTGCAAAATATGTCTTGTAGATCAAATGGCCAACGCTCATGTCAACATGAACTTCAACGCGTTCCTAGAGAAAACCAAGCTGAAAGATGATGGCAGCAACTATACGGACTGGGTCCGAAACCTTAGGATCATCCTCATAGCTGCCAAGAAAGCATATGTCCTTGAAGCACCGTTAGGTGACCCACCTGCCCTCCCAGCACTGCAAGACGATTTGAACGTTTGGCAGACACGTGCTGATGATTACTCCCTCGTTCAGTGCGGCATGCTTTTACAGCTTAGAACCGGGGCTCCAAAAGCGTTTTGAGCAACACGGAGCATATGAGATGTTCGAGGAGCTGAAACTAGTTTTCCAAGCTCATGCCCGGGTCGAGAGATATGAAGTCTCTGACAAGTTCTATAGTTGTAAGATGGAGGAAAATAGTTCTGTCAGTGAGCATATACTCAAAATGTCTGGGTTGCACAGCCGCCTGTCCCAGCTGGACATTAACCTCCCGGATGAGGCGGTCATTGACAGAATCCTTCAGTCGCTCCCACCAAGCTACAAGAGCTTTGTGATGAACTATAATATGCAGGGGATGGTGAAGACCATTCCTGAAGTATTTTCAATGCTGAAGTCGGCAGAGGTTGAAATCAAGAAAGAACATCAACTGTTGATGGTCAATAAGACCAGTAAGTTCAAGAAGGGCAAGGGTAAGAAGAACTTCAAGAAGGACGGCAAAGATGTTGCCGCGCCCGGTAAGCCAGTTGCCGGGAAGAAGTCAAAGAATGGACCCAAGCCTGAGACTGAGTGCTTTTATTGCAAGGGGAAGGGTCACTGGAAGCGGAACTGGCCCAAATACTTAGCGGATAAGAAGGCTGGCAACACTAAAGGTATATTTGATATACATGTAATTGATGTGTACCTTACCAGTACTCGTAGTAACTCCTGGGTATTTGATACCGGTGTCGTTGCTCATATTTGTAACTCACAGCAGGAGCTACGGAATAAGCGGAGACTGGCGAAGGACGAGGTGACGATGCGCGTCGGAATGGTTCCAAGGTCGATGTGATCACCGTCGGCACGCTACCTCTACATTTACCCACGGGATTAGTTATAAACCTTAATAATTGTTATTTGGTGCCAAGTTTGAGCATGAACATTGTATCTGGATCTCGTTTGATACGAGATGACTACTCATTTAAATCCGAGAATAATGGTTGTTCTATTTATATGAGAGATATGTTTTATGGTCATGCCCCTATGGTCAATGGTTTATTCTTAATGAATCTCGAGCGTAATGTTACACATATTCATAGCGTGAATACCAAAAGATGTAAAGTTGATAACGACAGTCCCACATACTTGTGGCACTGCCGCCTTGGTCACATTGGTGTCAAGCGCATGAAGAAGCTCCATGCTGATGGACTTTTGGAGTCTCTCGATTATGAATCATTTGACACATGCGAACCATGCCTCATGGGCAAGATGACCAAGACTCCGTTCTCCGGAACAATGGAGCGAGCAACCAACTTGTTGGAAATCATACATACCGATGTGTGCGGTCCAATGAGCGTTGAGGCTCGCGGAGGATATCGTTATGTTCTCACTCTCACTGATGACTTGAGTAGATATGGGTATGTCTACTTGATGAAACACAAGTCTGAGACCTTTGAAAAGTTCAAGAAATTTCAGAATGAGGTTGAGAATCAACGTGACCGAAAGATACAATTCTTACGATCGGATCGTGGAGGAGAATATTTAAGTCACGAATTTGGTACACACTTAAGAAAATGTGGAATCGTTTCACAACTCACGCCGCCTGGAACACCTCAGCATAACGGTGTGTCCGAACGTCGTAATCGCACTCTATTGGATATGGTGCGGTCTATGATGTCTCTTACCGATTTACCACTATCATTTTGGGGATACGCTCTAGAGACAGCTACATTCACTTTAAATAGGGCACCGTCTAAATCCGTTGAGACGACACTGTATGAATTATGGTTTGGGAAGAAACCTAAGCTGTCGTTTCTAAAAGTTTGGGGATGCGATGCTTATGTCAAGAAACTTCAACCTGAAAAGCTCAGACCCAAGTCGGAAAAATGCGTCTTCATAGGATACCCTAAAGAAACCATTGGGTATACCTTCTACTTAAGATCCGAGGGCAAGATCTTTGTTGCCAAGAACGGATCCTTTCTGGAAAAAGAGTTTCTCTCGAAATAACTAAGTGGGAGGAAAGTAGAAGTCGATGAAGTACTACCTCTTGAACAGGATAGCAGTACAGCTCAGGAAAATGTTCTTGTGATGCCTACACCAACTGAAGAGGAAATTAATGATGATGATCAAGGTACTTCGGATCAAGTTGCTACTGAACTTCGTAGGTCCACAAGGACACGTTACGCACCAGAATGGTACGGCAACCCTGTCCTGGAAATCATGTTGTTAGACAACGGTGAACCTTCGAACTATGAAGAAGCAATGGCGGGCCCAGATTCCAACAAATGGCTAGAAGCCATGAAATCCGAGATAGAATCCATGTATGAAAACAAAGTATGGACTTTGACTGACTTGCCCGATGATCAGCGAGCGATAGAAAACAAATGGATCTTTAAGAAGAAGACGGACGCGGATGGTAATATCACCATCTATAAAGCTCGACTTGTCGCTAAGGGTTATCGACAAGTTCAAGGAATTGACTACGATGAGACTTTCTCTCCCGTAGCGAAGCTTAAGTCCGTCCGAATCATGTTAGCAATTGCCGCATACTATGATTATGAGATATGGCAGATGGACGTCAAAACGGCATTCCTCAACGGTTATCTTAAGGAAGAGCTGTATATGATGCAGCCGGAAGGTTTTGTCGATCCTAAGAACGCTAACAAAGTATGCAAGCTCCAGCGATCCATTTATGGGCTGGTGCAAGCATCTCGGAGTTGGAACATTCGCTTTGATGAGATGATCAAAGCGTTTGGGTTTATGCAGACTTATGGAGAAGCCTGCGTTTACAAGAAAGTGAGTGGGAGCTCTGTAGCATTTCTCATATTATATGTAGATGACATACTTTTGATGGGAAATGGTATAGAATTCTTGGACAGCATTAAGGCCTACTTGAATAAGTGTTTTTCAATGAAGGACCTTGGAGAAGTTGCTTACATATTAGGCATCAAGATCTATAGGGATAGATCGAGACGCCTCATAGGTCTTTCACAGAGCACATACCTTGATAAGATTTTGAAGAAGTTCAAAATGGATCAGTCCAAGAAAGGGTTCTTGCCTGTATTGCAAGGTGTGAGATTGAGCTCGGCTCAATGCCCGACCACGGCAAAAGATAAAGAAGAGATGAGCGTCATCCCCTATGCCTCAGCCATAGGATCTATTATGTATGCCATGCTGTGTACCAGACCTGATGTAAACCTTGCCGTAAGTTTGGTAGGGAGGTACCAAAGTAATCCCGGCAAGGAACACTGGACAGCGGTCAAGAATATCCTAAAGTACCTGAAAAGGACAAAGGACATGTTTCTCGTTTATGGAGGTGACGAATAGCTCGTCGTAAAGGGTTACGTCGACGCTAGCTTCGACACAGATCTGGATGACTCTAAGTCACAAACCGGATATGTGTATATGTTGAATGGTGGAGCAGTAAGCTGGTGCAGCTGCAAGCAGAGCGTCGTGGCGGGATCTACATGTGAAGCGGAGTACATGGCAGCCTCGGAGGCAGCACATGAAGCAATTTGGGTGAAGGAGTTCATCACCGACCTAGGAGTCATACCCAATGCGTCGGGGCCGATCAAACTCTTCTGTGACAACACTGGAGCTATTGCCCTTGCCAAGGAGCCCATGTTTCACAAGAAGACCAGGCACATCAAGCGTCGCTTCAACTCCATCCGTGAAAATGTTCAAGATGGAGACATAGATATTTGCAAAGTACATACGGATCTGAATGTCGCAGATCCGTTGACTAAACCTCTCTCGCGAGCAAAACATGATCAACACCAGTACTCTATGGGTGTTCGATTCATCACAATGTAACTAGATTATTGACTCTAGTGCAAGTGGGAGACTGTTGAAATATGCCCTAGAGGCAATAATAAAGGGATTATTATTATATTTCCTTGTTCATGATAATTGTCTTTTATTCATTCTATAACTGTATTATTCGGAAATCGTAATACACGTGTGAATACATAGACCATAACATGTCCCTAGTGAGCCTCTAGTTGACTAACTCGTTGGTCGACAGATAGTCATGGTTTCCTGACTATGGACATTAGATGTCATTGACAACGGGATCACATCATTAGGAGAATGATGTGATGGAGGAGACCCAATCCTAAGCATAGCACAAGATCGTGTAGTTCGTTTTGCTAGAGCTTTTCCAATGTCAAGTATCTCTTCCTTAGACCATGAGATCGTGTAACTCCCGGATACCGTAAGAGTGCTTTGGATGTACCAAACGTCACAACGTAACTGGGTGACTATAAAGGTGCACTACAGGTATCTCCGAAAGTGTCTGTTGGGTTGACACGGATCGAGACTGGGATTTGTCACTCCGTGTGACGGAGAGGTATCTCTGGGCCCACTCGGTAATGCATCATCACAATGAGCTCAAAGTGACCAAGTGTTTGGTCATGGGATCATGCATTACGGTACGAGTAAAGTGACTTGCCGGTAACGAGACGGAACGAGGTATTGGGATACCGATGATCGAGTCTCGGGCATGTAACGTACCGAATGACAAAGGGAATTGTATACGGGGTTATTCGAATCCTCGACATCGCGGTTCATCCGATGAGATCATCGAGGAGCATGTGGGAGCCAACATGGGTATCCAGATCCCGCTGTTGGTTATTGCCCGAGAGCCGTCTCGGTCATGTCTATATGTCTCCCGAACCCGTAGGGTCTACACACTTAAGGTTCGGTGATGCTAGGGTTGTATGAATATGAGTATGCAGTATACCGAATGTTGTTTGGAGTCCCGGATGAGATCCCGGACGTCAAGAGGAGTTTCGGAATGGTCCGGAGGTAAAGAATTATATATAGGAAGTGGTATTTCGGCCATCGGGAAAGTTTCGGGGTCACCCGGTATTGTACCGGGACCACCGAAAGGGTCCCGGGGGTCCACCGGGTGGGGCCACCCATCCCGGAGGGCCCCATGGGCTGAAGTGGGAGGGGAGCCAGCTCATAGTGGGATGGTGCGCCCCCTAGGCCCACCCCCTGCGCCTAGGGTTGAAACCCTAGGGTGGGGGGGCGCACCACATGCCTTGGGGGACACTCCTCCCCCCTTGGCCGCCGCCCCCTTGGGAGATTGAATCTCCCAGGGCCGGCGCCCCCCCTGGGGGCCTATATAAAGGGAGGGGGAGAGGGGCAACCGCACCCTGAAGTCCTGGCGCCCCGTCCCCCTGCTACACCTCTTCCTCCTCCGTCACGTGCTTGGCGAAGCCCTGCCGGAGTGCTGCTGTTCCACCACCACCACGCCGTTGTGCTGCTGCTGGAGCCATCATCATCAACCTCTCCTTCCCCCTTGCTGGATCAAGAAGGAGGAGACGTCACACGCACCGTACGTGTGTTGAACGCGGAGGTGCCGTCCGTTCGGCGCTAGGATCTCCGGTGATCTGAATCACGGCGAGTACGACTCCATCATCACCGCTCCATCTAACGCTTCCGTACGCGATCTACAAGTGGTATGTAGATGCAAACTCACTCCCTTGACTCGTTGCTTAGATGAACTCATAGATGGATCTTGGTGAAACCGTAGGAAAAATTTTAATTTTCTGCAACGTTCCCCAACAGGAGGTGGGCGAGCTGCTCGCGTCCGGGCGTGCGGATGTGAACTACGCAGGGATGGTGTGGCGCGAGGGCGCCGCCGCCGAGCTGCGCGCGTCGCGCGAGGAGATCCGCGCCAACGTCTCGATGCTCTTCTTCCTCCCTCCTCTGCCCGGCGCGGCGACGAGATGCCACGGCGACCGTGCGGGCGCACCGGCGAGGCGAGAGCGCGAGCTCGCGGGCAGGCGAGGCGCAGGCGTGGGCGCGTGGTCGAGGCGGACCGTTTGGGGTCGGCCGGCGCGCTGGGCACCTTCACCTACACCCGGACATGCATGTCCGTTTTGGCACCCATTGCTTCCCCAAACGGACAAAATCCGGACGAAACGGACGTCCGTTTGAGGTCACGCGGTGGAGTTGGCCTAAGCACCAGCTGCAGCTAGGCGGACCGTGCCAGAACGATGGAGTTGCAGCGAAGCCGCTCGCGTGATCTGCGCGCGTACGAACGGTTCCCGTCGGTCTCGACGGAACCTGCGATTTGATGTATCCCCAGCGCACAGCAGCCTTTGAGAAAAGTTAACCTCGTCGACCCGATTGCTTGGTGATGCGTAGATTGAATCCTCGTCAGTCTCGGCGGATTGCGGCGGCGGCGGACCGCAGCCCTAATTCTCTTGTCTCAAACTCGTATCTCAAACCTCAGCTCTATATATCACTTGTTAGGTAATAACGAGATAAAAGAGACACGAGAGACACGTATTTTTACGTGGAAACCCTTGCGGGCGAAAACCACGAACGCACTAAGGCGCAATCACTATGAGGAGGAGTATTACAAGCACGAGACGACAGACCGCCTGAGGTGTGACTACATGGGGTATATACGAGGGGCAACACATAAAAGTCCTTGTAGGACAAGTAAACGAGTTATACTCGTATGCGTCGGTACCAACGCAAAGGCCCACACCGTATGTACTACGTCGTAAACTAATATAAAAGCGTTTAGATTACTACTCCCTCCGTCCGGAAATACTCGTCAGAGGAATGAACGTATCTAGATGTATTTTAGTTCTAGATACATTCATTTTTATGCATTTCTTTGACAAGTATTTCCGGACGGAGGGAGTACTTAGTAATCTAAACGTTCTTATATTAATTTACGGAGGGAATACTTAGCAGCGTTTGTGTGAAGGGACCGGCCTGCTAGCCGGGATGCAATAGTTCGTTGTAGCTACATTCGGCAGCAGTAATTTATCACCACGCAAGTCAATTATTCTTTGTGGTTTATTGATTTATCCGGCTCATATATAGCGGCCTTTGAAGATCTCTAGGCTCCAGCGTGCTACCGCAGAGAGAGACGTGTGACAGAAGGTGTAGGTAGTACCTACCTGGCTACCTTTCCTAAGTATATAAACCACAATCCTCGTACCAGCTGTACGTTTAATACAAAGTTACTCAGTGATGAGAACGTTGTAATTATTAGATCTAGCCCATTTATCATGTCAAAAAAGAAGAAGATCTAGCTCATTCCTTATTTTCAATGATTTCTAGAAAGAATCACATAGACCCATACGGTCCATTCATGCGTGACAAAGAGAACGCGAAAAGATTAATCTCATCACGATAGTGAAGCAGGGACGGACCCAGAAAGAAAACGTCGAGTGTCCACTTGTATACTATACACCGGCGAATCCAAACCCTTATTATACATGAATGTAAAAATACTCAATAACTTAGATGTTTACAGGTAAAAAATCTTACTAAAATGGACCGTTCCATGGTTATAAAGTTAAACTTCCTCGACATTGTATTATACTCTTGCCTTGCAGTCGAGCAATGAACCAAACAGATAATACTAAGAAAATTTGGCAAGTTGCGGCACTCCAATTCCCAATTATAATACCCTTAAATTTTAAAACCCAGCCATATAATTTGAAAAACTAGAATTGGACAAAACAAATTATGATATATACCCCCGCCAAGAAATTACGATATATACGCTTACTTACAAAACGTGTTGTTGTTAGACGATAGGCTTAAGTTGTAACGTGACATTGTCACGATTGTGTGTGTGTGTGTGTGTTATCTTGTAACTTAAGGCAGCTGGTTAGAGGCGAGCTCTATCTCTTGTAGATATTCTGTATAGCTTGGATGAGGGGCCAAGCCCAAAACCACCTGCCGTATCTTGTACCTTGTTGAGCATATAAGCATGCACGCGTCCCTGCCAGGAGGTATACGCTTCATACCAAAACCTCTAGTTTCTTACATGGTAATCAGAGCCTACCTCGGATTCATCCATGGCGAGCTCATCCGCAAATACGTTCCTCTCATCTCCTTTTGCACACATCGCCACAGAGAAGCTCTCGAGAGGGAACGAAGCCCTATGGCGTGTCACCGTTCTCTCTGCCATCAGGGGGGCGCAGATGGCGGACTTCCTCGATCTGGAGCAAGAGGTGCCGCCCATGTCGATCGAGGTTACTAGCAACGACGGCAAGACCAAGTCGAAGGCCCCCAACCCTGAGTTCAGCACCTGGTACGCTCGCGATCAGCAGGTCTTCTCCTACCTGTTGACTACGCTACCACGTGAGATGGCCATTCAGGTGGCGACTTGCCACACCGCAGCAGAGTTGTGGAACACCGTGCAGGGGATGCTTACCTCGCATACCCGAGCGCGGTCTGTCAACGTCAGGATCGCACTGGCGAATCTTCAGAAGGGCAACTCCACCATTACAGAGTATGTTGGTAAGATCAGAACCCTTTGTGATGAATTGGTTGCATCAGGGAAGAAGGTGGACGAAGAAGATGTGGTGTCGCACATCCTTGCCGGGCTGGAGGAGGAGTTCGATCCCTGTGGTGTCTGCCATGTGCTCACGGGTCGAACCGGTGACTGTCCCGGAGCTGTACTCACAGCTACTGAGCTTCGAGACGCGTATGAATCTTCGCGGGGGAGCCTCCCAGTCCTCCGCCAATGCTGCGTCACGTGGGCGCTTCAACAACTCCAACAACAAACAGAACGACAACGGCGGCGGCGGTGGTGACCGCGGTCGCGCCTTCAACAACAAACCAGGCGGCGGCGGTGGTGACCGCGGCCGGAACTTCAACAACAAGCCCAACGGTGGTGGCGGCCGTGGCAACCCAGGAGGAAACGATGGCGGCTTCAACAACAACTCCGCCACCAGACCAACGTGCCAGATCTGTGGCAAAGTTGGGCATGTGGCGTGGAAGTGCTGGAAGCGCTACGACTCCTCTTACCAGGGAGGGGAAGAACGCTCGGCAAATATTGCTGCACCTCAGTATGGCATAGACACAAACTGGTATATGGACAGTGGTGCAACTGACCATATAACCGCTGACTTGGAGAAGCTCACAGTCCGGGAGAGGTACACCGGCAATGAGCAAATTCACACAGCCAACGGATCAGGTATGGCGATTAATCATATTGGTCATACAACTATCTATACCCCAGATCGTGATCTTCACCTAAATGATGTCCTTCACGTTTCAGAGGCCACTAAAAATTTGATCTCTGCAAGTAAACTTGCCCTTGATAATGACACTTTCGTTGAAATTCACCCTCATTTTTTTCTTGTCAAGGATCTGGAAACGAAGAGGGTTCTACTTTGCGGCAGGGGTAGGAGAGGTCTCTATCCTCTCAAACACATCGGGAGAAACGTCACGAAGCATGTGCTAAGTTTCACCAAGCCATCTTCGGACTGGTGGCACCGACGTTTAGGTCACCCATCTTCCATTATTGTTAGGAAGATCATTAGTGAAAATAAACTCCCGTGTGCTAGCAATGATGTGTTGGAAATATGCCCTAGAGGCAATAATAAAAGTATTATTATATTTCAATGTTCATGATAAATGTCTTTTATTCATGCTATAACTGTATTATCCGGAAATCGTAATACACGTGTGAATACTTAGACCACAATATGTCCCTGGTGAGCCTCTAGTTGACTAGCTCGTTGTGATCAATAGATAGTCATGGTTTCCTGACTATGGACATTGGATGTCGTTGATAACGGGATCACATCATTAGGAGAATGATGTGATGGACAAGACCCAATCCTAAGCATAGCATAAAAGATCGTGTAGTTCGTTTTGCTAGAGCTTTGCCAATGTCAAGTATCTCTTCCTTCAACCATGAGATCGTGTAACTCCCGGATACCGTAAGAGTGCCTTGGGTGTATCAAACGTCACAACGTAACTGGGTGACTATAAAGGTGCATTACAGGTATCTCCGAAAGTATCTGTTGGGTTGACACGGATCGAGACTGGGATTTGTCACTCCGTATGACGGAGAGGTATCTCTGGGCCCACTCGGTAATGCATCATCATAATGAGCTCAATGTGACCAAGGTGTTGGACACGGGATCATGCATTACGGTACGAGTAAAGTGACTTGCCGGTAACGAGACTGAACAAGGTATTGGGATACCGACGATCGAGTCTCGGGCAAGTAACGTACCGATTGACAAAGGGAATTGCATACAGGGTTTGATCGAATCCTCGACATCGTGGTTCATCCGATGACAACATCGAGGAGCATGTGGGAGCCATCATGGGTATCCAGATCCCGCTGTTGGTTATTGACCTGAGAGCGTCTAGGTCATGTCTGCATGTCTCCCGAACCCGTAGGGTCTACACACTTAAGGTTCGGTGACGCTAGGGTTATTAGGAAGACTAGTATGTGACTACCGAATGTTGTTCGGAGTCCCGGATGGGATCCTGGACGTCACGAGGAGCTCCGAAAGGGTCCGGAGGTAAAGATTTATATATGGGAAGTTGTCAAACGGACACCGGGAAGTTTCGGGGTCATACCGGTATTGTACCGGGGCCACCGGAAGGGTTCCGGGGGTCCACCGGGAGGGGCCACCCCTCCAGGGGGGCCACATGGGCTGCGTGGGGCAGGGAGCCAGCCCCTGGTGGGCTGGCCGCACCCCCTCCCTTGGGCCCATGCGCCTAGGGTTGAGGGGGGAACCCTAGAGGGGGCGCCCCCTTGGCTTGGGGGGCAAGCCACCCTCTCCCCCTCTCCCCTTGGCCGCCGCACCCCCCCTAGATGGGTTCTAGGGGGCCGGCCCCCTTCTCCCTTCCCCCTATAAATAGAGGGGTGAGGGGAGGGCAGCCGTACCACCCTCCAAGGCGCAGCCCTCCCCTCCCCAACACCTCTCCTCCTCCGTTGTGTGCTTGGCGAAGCCCTGTCGGAGTACTGCCTCTCCACCATCACCACGCCGTCGTGCTGCCGGTGGAGCTGTCTTCCTCAACCTCTCCTTTCCCCTTGCTGGATCAAGAAGGAGGAGACGTCTCCCATCCCGTACGTGTGTTGAACGCGGAGGTGCTGTCCGTTCAGCACTTGGTCATCGGTGATTCGAATCACGTCGAGTACGACTCCATCATCACCTTGCAAGCTTCCGCACGCGATCTACAAGTGGTATGTAGATGCTAACTCTCTCCCTTGACTCGTTGCTTAGATGAACTCATAGATGGATCTTGGTGAAACCGTAGGAAAATTTTTAATTTTCTGCAACGTTCCCCAACAGTGGCATCATGAGCTAGGTCTATGCGTAGTTCTCTTTGCACGAGTAGAACACAATTTTGTTGTGGGCGTGGATTTTGTCATCTTACTTGCCTCTACTAGTCTTTTCTTGCTCAACGGTATTGTGGGATGAAGCGGCCCGGACCAACCTTACACGTACGCTTATGTGAGACCGGTTCCACCAACTGACATGCACTAGTTGCATAAGGTGGCTGGCGGGTGTCTGTCTCTCCCACTTTAGTTGGAGCGGAATTGATGAACAGGGCCCTTATGAAGGGTAAATAGAAGTTGACAAAATCACGTTGTGGTGATTCGTAGGTAAGAAAACGTTCTTGCTAGAACCCAATTGCAGCCACGTAAAAGATGCAACAACAATTAGAGGACGTCTAACTTGTTTTGCAGCGATTGATCATGTGATGTGATATGGCCAGAAGTTGTGATGAATGATGAATTGTGATGTATGAGATCATGTTCTTTGTAATAGGATTCACGACTTGCATGTCGATGAGTATGACAACCGGCAGGAGCCATAGGAGTTGTCTTTATTTTTGTATGACCTGCGTGTCATTGAATAACGCCATGTAAACTACTTTACTTTATTGCTAAACGTTAGTCATAGAAGTAGAAGTAGTCGTTGGCGTGACAACTTCATGAAGACACGATGATGGAGATCATGATGATGGAGATCATGGTGTCAAGCCGGTGACAAGATGATCATGGAGCCCCGAAGATGAAGATCAATGGAGCTATATGATATTGGCCATATCATGTCACAACTATATAATTGCATGTGATGTTTATTATGTTTATGCATCTTGTTTACTTAGGACGACGGTAGTAAATAAGATGATCCCTTATAAAATTTCAAGTGTTCTCCCCTAACTGTGCACCGTTGCTACAGTTCGTCGCTTCTAAGCACCACATGATGATCGGGTGTGATGGATTCTTACGTTCACATACAACGGGTGTAAGACAGTTTTACACAGCGAAAACACTTAGGGTTAACTTGACGAGCCTAGCATGTGCAGACATGGCCTCGGAACACGGAGACCGAAAGGTCGAACACGAGTCGTATGGAAGATACGATCAACATGAGAATGTTCACCGACGATGACTAGTAAGTCTCACGTGATGATCGGACACGGCCTAGTCGACTCGGATCGTGTAACACTTAGATGACTAAAGGGATGTCTAATCTGAGTGGGAGTTCATAATTTGATTAGAACTTTATTATCATGAACTTAGTCTAAAATCTTTGCAAATCTGTCTTGTAGATCAATGGCCAACGCTAATGTCAACATGAACTTCAACGCGTTCCTAGAGAAAACCAAGCTGAAAGATGATGGCAGCAACTATACGGACTGGGTCCGGAACCTGAGGATCATCCTCATAGCTGCCAGGAAACAATATGTCCTAGAAGGACCGCTAGGTGACGCTCCCGTCCCAGAGAACCAAGACATTATGAATGCTTGGCAGTCTCGTGCTGATGATTACTCCCTCGTTCAGTGCGGCATGCTTTACAGCTTAGAACCGGGGCTCCAAAAGCGTTTTGAGCACCACGGAGCATATGAGATGTTCGAAGAGCTGAAACTAGTTTTCCAAGCTCATGCCCGGGTCGAGAGATATGAAGTCTCTGACAAGTTCTATAGTTGTAAGATGGAGGAAAACAGTTCTGTCAGTGAGCACATCCTGAAGATGTCTGGGTTGCACAGCCGCCTGTCCCAGCTGGACATTAACCTCCCGGATGAGGCGGTCATTGACAGAATCCTTCAGTCGCTCCCACCAAGCTACAAGAGCTTTGTGATGAACTACAACATGCAGGGGATGGTGAAGACCATTCCTGAAGTGTTCTCGATGCTGAAGTCGGCAGAGGTTGAAATCAAGAAAGAACATCAAGTGTTGATGGTCAATAAGACCACTAAGTTCAAGAAGGGCAAGGGTAAGAAGAACTTCAAGAAGGACGGCAAGGAGGTTGCCGCGCCTGGTAAGCCAGTTACCGGGAAGAAGTCAAAGAATGGACCTAAGCCTGAGACTGAGTGCTTTTATTGCAAGGGGAAGGGTCACTGGAAGCGGAACTGCCCCAAATACTTAGCGGATAAGAAGGCCGGCAACACCAAAGGTATATTTGATATACATGTGATTGATGTGTACCTTACCAGTACTCGTAGTAACTCCTGGGTATTTGATATCGGTGCCGTTGCTCATATTTGTAACTCACAGCAGGAGCTGCGGAATAAACGGAGACTGGCGAAGGACGAGGTGACGATGCGCGTCGGGAATGGTTCCAGAGTCGATGTGATCGCCGTCGGCACGCTGCCTCTACATTTACCTACGGGATTAGTTTTGAACCTTAATAATTGTTATTTAGTGCCAAGTTTGAGCATGAACATTGTATCTGGATCTCGTTTAATACGAGATGGCTACTCATTTAAGTCTGAGAATAATGGTTGTTCGATTTATATAAGAGATATGTTTTATGGTCATGCTCCGATGGTCAATGGTTTATTCTTAATGAATCTCGAGCGTAATATTACACATGTTCATAGTGTAGATGCCAAAACATTTAAAGTTGATAACGATAGTCCCACATACTTGTGGCACTGCCGCCTTGGTCACATTGGTGTCAAGCGCATGAAGAAGCTCCATGCCGATGGACTTTTAGAGTCTCTTGATTATGAATCGTTTGACACGTGCGAACCATGCCTCTTGGGCAAAATGACCAAGACTCCGTTCTCCGGAACAATGGAGCGAGCAACCAACTTGTTGGAAATCATACATACCGATGTGTGCGGTCCAATGAGCGTTGAGGCTCGCGGAGGATATCGTTATGTTCTCACTCTCACTGATGACTTGAGTAGATATGGGTATGTCTACTTAATGAAACACAAGTCTGAGACCTTTGAAAAGTTCAAAGAATTTCAGAATGAGGTAGAGAATCAACGTGACCGAAAGATAAAATTCTTACGATCAGATCGTGGAGGAGAATACTTAAGTCACGAATTTGGTACACACTTAAGGAAATGTGGAATCGTTTCACAACTCACGGCGCCTGGAACACCTCAGCGAAACGGTGTGTCCGAACGTCGTAATCGCACTCTATTGGATATGGTGCGGTCTATGATGTCTCTTACCGATTTACCGCTATCATTTTGGGGATACGCTCTAGAGACAGCTACATTTACTTTAAATAGGGCACCGTCTAAATCCGTTGAGACGACACCGTATGAATTATGGTTTGGAAAGAAACCTAAGCTGTCGTTTCTAAAAGTTTGGGGATGCGATGCTTATGTCAAGAAACTTCAACCTGAAAAGCTCGAACCCAAGTCGGAAAAATGCGTATTCATAGGATACCCTAAGGAAACTGTCGGGTATACCTTCTACTTAAGATCCGAAGGCAAGATCTTTGTTGCCAAGAACGGATGCTTTCTGGAAAAAGAGTTTCTCTCGAAAGAAGTAAGTGGGAGGAAAGTAGAACTCGATGAAGTACTACCTCTTGAGCGGGAAAGTGGCGCAGCGCAGGAAACCGTTCCTGTGATGCCCACACCAACTGAAGAGGAAAACAATGATGATGATCAAGGTACTTCGGATCAAGTTACTACTGAACTTCGTAGGTCCACAAGGACACGTTCTGCACCAGAGTGGTACGGCAACCCTGTCCTGGAAATCATGTTGTTAGACAACAATGAAACTTCGAACTATGAAGAAGCGATGGCGGGCCCGGATTCCAACAAATGGCTTGAAGCCATGAAATCCGAGATAGAATCCATGTATGAAAACAAAGTATGGACTTTGACAGACTTGCCCGATGATCGGCGAGCGATAGAAAACAAATGGATTTTTAAGAAGAAGACGGACGCGGATGGTAATGTTACAATCTATAAGGCTCGACTTGTCGCTAAGGGTTATCGACAAGTTCAAGGGATTGACTACGACGAGACTTTCTCTCCCGTAGCGAAGCTGAAGTCCGTCCGAATCATGTTAGCAATTGCCGCATACTATGATTATGAGATATGGCAGATGGACGTCAAAACAGCATTCCTTAACGGGCATCTTAAGGAAGAACTGTATATGATGCAGCCGGAAGGTTTTGTCGATCCTCGGAACGCTAACAAAGTATGCAAGCTCCAGCGATCCATTTATGAGATGATCAAAGCGTTTGGGTTTATGCAGACTTATAGAGAAGCCTGCGTTTACAAGAAAGTGAGTGGGAGCTCTGTAGCATTTCTCATATTATATGTAGATGACATACTCTTGATGGGAAATAATATAGAATTTCTGGACAGCATTAAGGCCTACTTGAATAAGTGTTTTTCAATGAAGGACCTTGGAGAAGTTGCTTATATATTAGGCATCAAGATCTATAGAGATAGATCAAGACGCCTCATAGGTCTTTCACAAAGCACATACCTTGATAAGATTTTGAAGAGGTTCAAAATGGATCAGTCCAAGAAGGGGTTCTTGCCTATGTTACAAGGTGTGAGACTGAGCTCGACTCAGTCACCGACCACGGCAAAAGATAAAGAAGAGATGAGTGTCATCCCCTATGCTTCAGCCATAGGATCTATTATGTATGCCATGCTGTGTACCAGACCCGATGTAAACCTTGCCGTAAGTTTGGTAGCAAGATACCAAAGTAATCCCGGCAAGGAACACTGGACAGCGGTCAAGAATATCCTGAAGTACCTGAAAAGGACGAAGGACATGTTTCTCGTTTATGGAGGAGATGAAGAGCTCGTCGTAAAGGGTTACGTCGACGCTAGCTTCGACTCAGATCTGGATGACTCTAAGTCACAAACCGGATACGTGTATATGTTGAATGGTGGAGCAGTAAGCTGGTGCAGCTGCAAGCAGAGCGTCGTGGCGGGATCTACGTGTGAAGCGGAGTACATGGCAGCCTCGGAGGCAGCGCATGAAGCGATTTGGGTGAAGGAGTTCATCACCGACCTAGGAGTCATACCCAATGCGTCAGGGCCGATCAAACTCTTCTGTGACAACACTGGAGCTATTGCCCTCGCCAAGGAGCCCAGGTTTCACAAGAAGACCAGGCACATAAGGCGTCGTTTCAACTCCATCCGTGAAAATGTTCAAGATGGAGACATAGAGATTTGCAAAGTGCATACGGATCTGAATATCGCAGATCCGCTGACTAAACCTCTCTCGCGTGCAAAACATGATCAACACCAGAACTCTATGGGTGTTCGATTCATCACAATGTAACTAGATTGGTGACTCTAGTGCAAGTGAGAGACTGTTGGAAATATGCCCTAGAGGCAATAATAAAAGTATTATTATATTTCAATGTTCATGATAAATGTCTTTTATTCATGCTATAACTGTATTATCCGGAAATCGTAATACACGTGTGAATACTTAGACCACAATATGTCCCTGGTGAGCCTCTAGTTGACTAGCTCGTTGTGATCAACAGATAGTCATGGTTTCCTGACTATGGACATTGGATGTCGTTGATAACGGGATCACATCATTAGGATAATGATGTGATGGACAAGACCCAATCCTAAGCATAGCATAAAAGATCGTGTAGTTCGTTTTGCTAGAGCTTTGCCAATGTCAAGTATCTCTTCCTTCGACCATGAGATCGTGTAACTCCCGGATACCGTAAGAGTGCCTTGGGTGTATCAAACGTCACAACGTAACTGGGTGACTATAAAGGTGCATTACAGGTATCTCCGAAAGTATCTGTTGGGTTGACACGGATCGAGACTGGGATTTGTCACTCCGTATGACAGAGAGGTATCTCTGGGCCCACTCGGTAATGCATCATCATAATGAGCTCAATGTGACCAAGGTGTTGGACACGGGATCATGCATTACGGTACGAGTAAAGTGACTTGCCGGTAACGAGACTGAACAAGGTATTGGGATACCGACGATCGAGTCTCGGGCAAGTAACGTACCGATTGACAAAGGGAATTGCATACAGGGTTTGATCGAATCCTCGACATCGTGGTTCATCCGATGACAACATCGAGGAGCATGTGGGAGCCATCATGGGTATCTAGATCCCGCTGTTGGTTATTGACCTGAGAGCGTCTAGGTCATGTCTGCATGTCTCCCGAACCCGTAGGGTCTACACACTTAAGGTTCGGTGACGCTAGGGTTATTAGGAAGACTAGTATGTGACTACCGAATGTTGTTCGGAGTCCCGGATGGGATCCTGGACGTCACGAGGAGCTCCGTAAGGGTCCGGAGGTAAAGATTTATATATGGGAAGTTGTCAAACGGACACCGGGAAGTTTCGGGGTCATACCGGTATTGTACCGGGGCCACCGGAAGGGTTCCGGGGGTCCACCGGGAGGGGCCACCCCTCCAGGGGGGCCACATGGGCTGCGTGGGGCAGGGAGCCAGCCCCTGGTGGGCTGGCCGCACCCCCTCCCTTGGGCCCATGCGCCTAGGGTTGAGGGGGGAACCCTAGAGGGGGCGCCCCCTTGGCTTGGGGGGCAAGCCACCCTCTCCCCCTCTCCCCTTGGCCGCCGCACCCCCCCTAGATGGGTTCTAGGGGGGCGGCCCCCTTCTCCCTTCCCCCTATAAATAGAGGGGTGAGGGGAGGGCAGCCGTACCACCCTCCAAGGCGCAGCCCTCCCCTCCCCAACACCTCTCCTTCTCCGTTGTGTGCTTGGCGAAGCCCTGTCGGAGTACTGCCTCTCCACCATCACCACGCCGTCGTGCTGCCGGTGGAGCTGTCTTCCTCAACCTCTCCTTTCCCCTTGCTGGATCAAGAAGGAGGAGACGTCTCCCGTCCCGTACGTGTGTTGAACGCGGAGGTGCTGTCCGTTCAGCACTTGGTCATCGGTGATTCGAATCACGTCGAGTACGACTCCATCATCACCTTGCAAGCTTCCGCACGCGATCTACAAGTGGTATGTAGATGCTAACTCTCTCCCTTGACTCGTTGCTTAGATGAACTCATAGATGGATCTTGGTGAAACCGTAGGAAAAATTTTAATTTTCTGCAATGTTCCCCAACATGATGATAATAAGTTTGTATGTGACGCATGCCAAAAGGGCAAAAGTCACCAGCTACCATATCCTCAATCTATGAGTGAATCAAAATTTCCTTTGGAACTTATCTTTTCTGATGTGTGGGGTCCTGCCGTTGAAACCGTAGGTAGAAAGAAATATTATGTGAGCTTCATAGATGATTTCAGTAAATTCACATGGATCTACCTTATCAAACATAAGTCTGAAGTTTTCCAAAAATTTCATGACTTCCAAAATCTTGTTGAACGACAATTTGATCAAAAAATCCTAGCTCTCCAAATAGATTGGGGAGGGGAGTATGAAAAGTTGAATTCCTTTTTCACCAAAATAGGAATTTCTCACCATGTCTCCTGCCTCATGCGCATCAGCAAAACGGGTCAGCTGAACGTAAACACCGTCACATCGTTGAAGTTGGCCTATCCTTGCTTGCTCAAGCCTCCATGCCCTTAAAATTTTGGGATGAGGCCTTCATTGCTGTTACCTATTTAATCAATAGGATGCCAAGCAAAGTTATAAACTTTGAGACTCCACTCACTCGATTATTTGGTGACACACCAAATTATTCTTCCCTACGCATATTTGGTTGTGCTTGTTGGCCGAATCTTAGGCCTTACAATACTCATAAACTCCAATTTAGATCCAAACAGTGTGCCTTCCTAGGATACAGTAATCTTCACAAGGGATATAAATGCCAAGATATATCTACAGGCAGAGTCTATATTTCCAGAGATGTGATATTTGATGAAAACATCTTTCCTTTTTCCACCTTGCATCCTAATGCGGGTGCACGGTTGAGAGCCGAAATCCTTCTGTTACCACCAGAGCTTTTGAATCCTACTGATCAGGGGGATGATAGTGTTGGTCATATGGTTAATGGTGCTACTAATCCTAGTCCTGATGCTGCAGGAAACAGTGAAAAAAATGCAGCAGAAAATGGCAGTTTGCATCATGATTTTATGCAGCACATCAGTCCAAATATGATCGGCGCAGAACACGAGATTGATTCGGCTGCGGCTGCCGATCCCGAGAGATCTGGAGGCGCAGGATCCTGCATGCCTGCGGCGGCAGGCGTTGATTTGGCGGCTGGCGGGTCCGCTGCTGGCGTCTCCACGTGCCGCACGTGTCCTGGTGGGACCGACAACGCTGCGTCGCGTAGCCCCGCTGCCTCTCCGTGTCATGATGACTCTGGCGGACGGGCCCACGGGCGTGTGTCGCATGTCCACCAATCCGTCCTGTCGCCTGAGCGGGCGCCCGATTCCACGCCCGACCGCGTCTCAGCCGAGGCGGATCGCCTCGTCTTGTCGCCTGGTGGATCGTCTGTGGCTGCTGCTCCTGTGCGACCTAGTACACGGGCCCAAAAAGGTATTTCAAACCGTTGGTTCCCACAGATGGGACGGCCAGGTATGATAAAAACTTTAAATTTGCAAATCTTGTTGCTGCTCAAGAACCTAGAAGTGTGACAGAAGCTCTAGGAGATAAAAACTGGCAGCGTGCTATGGAAACAGAGTATAATGCTCTCATGACAAATAGAACTTGGCATTTAGTTCCTCCAAAGTCAGGGAGGAATATTATAGATTGCAAGTGGGTGTATAAAATTAAAAGACACTCTGATGGCACTTTAGATAGATACAAAGCTAGGCTAGTTGCAAAAGGTTTCAAGCAACGCTATGGCATTGATTATGAGGACACATTTAGTCCAGTTGTTAAAGCTGCCACCGTTAGACTTGTTTTGTCTATTGCTGTCACCAGGGGATGGAGTCTTCGCCAACTGGATGTTCAGAATGCGTTCTTACATGGCGTTCTCGAGGAGGAGGTTTACATGAAGCAACCACCTGGTTTTGTCAATGAGACTAAACCTCAGCATGTCTGTAAGTTGGACAAAGCTTTGTATGGTCTGAAACAGGCACCCAGAGCTTGGTACTCTAGGTTGTGCACAAAATTACAGCAGCTTGGTTTTCGGCCCTCCAAAGGTGACACCTCCTTGTTCTTCTTTCAGAAAGGAAAGGTGATTATCTATATGCCCATTTATGTAGATGACATAATTGTTGCTAGCTCCTCACCAGAGGCTACCTCAGCTTTACTCAAGAATTTGAAAAATGACTTTGCACTTAAGGACTTGGGAGAGTTACATTATTTCTTAGGCATTGAGGTGAAAAAGATACCTAATGGGATTTTGTTGACTCAAGAGAAATATGCTAATGATATTCTCAGACGTGTGGGCATGAAGGGGTGTAAACCTTGTAGTACTCCTCTGTCTACTACGGAAAACGTATCCTTACATGAAGGGGAGCTATTGAGTTCAGAAGAAGGAACTAAGTATAGAAGTGTTGTTGGTGCACTTCAATATCTGACATTGACAAGACCTGACATATCTTTCTTTGTTAATAAGGTTTGTCAATTTTTGCATGCTCCCACCTCCATGCATTGGACAGCTGTTCAAAGAATATTGCGCTATGTCCAAGGGACTGCTGGAATATGACTGAAAATATGTAAGTCATCATCAACCATAGTAAGTGCCTTTTCTGATGCAGACTGGGCAGGATGTCCCGATGACAGGAGATCCACTGGTGGGTTTGCTGTTTTCCTTGGTTCTAATCTTATATCACGGAATGCCAAGAAACAATCTACTGTTTCCAGATCCAGCACAGAGGCAGAATATAAGTCACTTGCAAATGCAACTGCTGAGATAATGTGGGTAGAGACTTTGCTTGATGAATTGGGAGTTGAAAGACCACAAGTCTCTTGCCTGTGGTGTGATAATCTTGGAGCAACATATCTTTCTGTGAATCCCGTGTTTCATGCAAGAACAAAACACATAGAAATTGATTTTCATTTTGTTCGAGAAAGAGTTGCAAGAAAGCTTTTGGAAATCAGGTTTATACCAACTGGAGATCAAGTTGCTGATGGCTTTACAAAGCCTTTACAAGCTCGACAACTTCAAGCCTTCAAGAACAATCTTAACCTTGACGTGTTTAGATTGAGGGAGGATGTTAGACGATAGGCTTAAGTTGTAACGTGACATTGTCACGATTGTGTGCGTGTGTGTTATCTTGTAACTTAAGGCAGGTGGTTAGAGGCAAGCTCTATCTCTTGTAGATATTCTGTATAGCTTGGATGAGGGGCCAAGCCCAAAACCACCTGCCGTATCTTGTACCTTGTTGAGCATATAAGCACGCAGGCGTCCCTGCTAGGAGGTATACGCTTCATACCAAAACCTCTAGTTTCTTACAGTTGTATCATTTTCTTTTAGTTTTCAGCGATGTGTGTGTGAGGGAGCGAGCTCCAAGGTAAAGACGTGCAGCATGGCGGCTCGCGATGACTCGATGGCGAGGCCGTCTGGCCCTAATGAGAGGATGTGAGTAGAAGATCATGAACATGTGCATGTCTATCCAGTCGATTCTTTCTTTGGAGGCTACGAATCGAATCGATTCATAGCGCAGTACTAGCAATGCCCGCGCGGCGGCACGCCGCGCCCCGTCGATTCGTTGTGTTTATATATGTTGTTTGTATGTATTATTTACAGCAAAACTCAATTACAGCAAGAGACCTAGATAGGTGAGTGATGTTTTGGTTTGTTCAAAAGTCAGACCTCTTCATCATATATATGATTATTTCCCCTTCCTTTTTTCATAATAATTGCTGAAAGGTAATTGATATTATGAAATTAAATGTCCGTCGAACAACAGTGAGAGCTCCAGGATACAAAAGAACTAATATATGTGCACAAATCTTTATTCAATGTTGCAATAATGCGTAAGTAGTAAAAGAAGATGACACAATATACCTGAAAAGAAATATGCAAATCCTTGTTTGGTTTTGTTATTGCATACAATTCCTTATTTGTATCTACTGTTGAACGTGTACATCTTTCTTGCTATATTGGTCCATATTTCCTTTATATTGGTTGAAGGAAGCAAAAGCTTAAAATGTTGCCTTGGCTATGTTGTTGGGCTAGATGCTCGCTAAAAGTGTTGGATTGTTTTAGTAGAATAGGACCCCTTGAAAATTCTTCCTTGTATTCAAAACAAACGTTACAGTCTTTCTGGGGAAAAAATAATCCCGCATCCCCTCTCCCCCGCGAGCTCGGCGGACTTCTCACTCCATCATGATGCTAGGTGTAGTACACTTTCCCGTATGACCATGTCTCAGAAAAATTGTAGAAATTTTGTGAAAAAGATGGTCAATTCGCATATGCTCTTTATGTAGTGGTGGTTCAATGCTATGATTCTGCTTTAAAATGTGCACGCTTACACGGATTTTCAAACAAATTATCCAGATTATATATCTTGCTTCCATGCCTTCAAAAGTCATATTTGTCCACCCCGTTTAGACGAAGCATTATTATCCATACAAAAAAATGTTGAAACCCTAGTTGATCAAATAAGTTCACTACCCTAACTATTGACACTGCTAGTTTGCCAAATCATTCCACACTACCACTTACCTTATACCAAGTTGCATCAACCTGCTAATAAAACATGGTTAATACCAAGTGCATCTACCTATTTATAAAACATGCAACCTTTGGCACTGTTAGTTACAGAAAAGATAGAAAAGGCAGGAAAGCATTTAGGTTTGAGAGTTTCTTGGAAAACTTTTGAAGAGAAACTGTTGAGAGGCATGTCCACCAACATTGTAATGCAGCCAAAAATGGAGTAGTTTACACAATCATGGAGAGAGGTGTATAATTACTTTCTAGCCCAATCTTAGAGGGAACATCCAACAACTAATCTTGATTGCTAAAGATATTTAGATAAACTACATTGATATTAGAAATGCAGTTGTTAACTGAGAAAAAAATTGTAGCTTAATGTTGAAATTCATTTGCATACACCACTTCCGTATACCAAAAACAATTAATATGAACCATCATCCTAGCTCCCTCTCTCTCCCACACACAATAACCGACAAAGAGAAAACAAAATAGGATTCTAGAGGGATGTTGCCCCAATCTGTGGACTCATCAGGACCGAATTGCCCAGACAGAAACGCGCACCACCTATCATAATAGAGCATTACCACAGCACATCCCACCCAGCAAAATACAGAACAAAAAACAGAAGGAAAGTTTCCAGGAAGCCTACTCCTCTGAACTCTGAAGTCGTCGCCTTCACTTGTCTTCTACTCCTAAATTCCTACTGCACTACATAAACCCTGCACGCAACCAACCATCAATGTCCAATGACTCTTTTCTTTCTACACTTTCTTCTAATTAATAGCAGCTAGTAACAGAGAGACATCAGATCGGGCCAGGACGGAAGAAGGAAGTCAGGCGGCGACCAGGGCTTGGAGGAGGCGATGGTGGTGGCAGGACGGTGATGGGGATGGGGATCTCTTCGACGGGCACTCGATTGGGCTGACCGGGGATTGGAAGCCAACGGTGACAGCGTCGTGGATGCACCAGTAGAACGCCGGCTCACCGCATGCCTGCCCTAGTCGCAGCCTCACAGTCAGGACAGGGCATCAAGCACGGC
This sequence comes from Triticum dicoccoides, assembly GCF_002162155.2. NCBI lineage: Eukaryota > Viridiplantae > Streptophyta > Magnoliopsida > Poales > Poaceae > Triticum > Triticum dicoccoides. The sequence continues at coordinate 633,731,859 of NC_041387.1, forward strand.
GCAAAGACCACCGTGCTTCTCTTCCTCGTCCTCCTCTATGTCTCCGTGGCAATCAGCTCCGGCGCTTCACCACCGTCACTGCGGTTCCACTATTTTGATCCAGACAACATCATCACGGACATCGCAATCCACACAACATCACCGCGGACATCACCGTCGTTGCTTGATGACACCGTCTGCGACGTGCCATAGCCGTCGAGGCGCCACATCATGCTTAATCTTACGTCAAGAGACGACGCGCGGGCAGAGTGACCCGTCCATGCCGGCGTCCTTCACCGTGTTGCTGTGTGGCTCCGGTTTTTGCCGGACGCTGCCCAGCGTATCCTCCGGCTACGCCATCTCCGACCCTACGGGGACCAGGTGTCGTACATCGACGAATCGTGCACCCAGGGGTGTGCTTGCTTTGGAGATGCTCATCTTCGGGGACAACACACCAGTGCAGGGCGTCCGCATCGGCTGCGTCCACCGCAAGCGCGGCCTGTTCATCGGAGCGTCTAGGTTGCTCGGCTTGGGCTGGGGCCCCATGTCCCTCGTCTTGGCGGTATGTTGAGCTACTGTCTCGTGAGCCGATACGCCGACTCGGGTGCCAGGTACAGTATGCTCAGCAGTGCCGATGCCATGACGGTAGTCGCAATTTGCCCTACTCCCGGTACTCCACAACGTGCAGGTGCCGAGTTTCTAACCCGTGGTCACCGTTTTCCCTACTCCGTTGTGTGCAGGTGCCGAGTTTCTACAATGTTGCCTTGACGGGGCTGGTCTCGGCGGCGACAGGCTCCCAAGAGTTTCTACTATGCCAGCCTTACGGGGCTTGGCATCGGCGGCGAGAGGCTGGATGGCAAGGAGCATGGGGATCCCCATATTTATAGGCCAAGGAACAGGAAGGCACGATCCTCCGAGACGTCGAGAAGGCACGACCAAGGACCAGGCTAGAAGGTGCGATTATTCTCCAAGACGTCGATAAGGTACGGCCGAATACGAAAGAAGCAACACGTATCAAGCGGCAAGGATAACACGTCTACAATGCCTTACCACCTGACGACACCCATATGCATTGCAAACACAGGGAAAACAATGGCAACTACCTACACCAGCCAGCCACCGAGATACATGCACGGGATTAGTCACCACATGCAATGAAACTAAAAATAAAAATCGCAACCGCCTACATGCACGCACGTAGTCAAATCTACAACCGCATGCATGCACCTGGCGACACCCTAGGAATCAGCCCCGACAGATCGCATTGTTAACCAGAGACCAAATCCAAATCAATACAGAAAAATGCAACGCGCACCCAGCGAAAAGCAAATCACGTTCAAAAAATTTAGGCCGGGAAACTAAACTCACAGTGAATTTCTACACCCCCACATCCCAAAGTAATACACGTGCCTGCTAGCCACACACTTTGAAGTCACTTTCACCCAAGTGGTGAAATATGGTGGAGAAATCATCCCCGGAAATAGAGGTTGGGTACTACATGCGTGCCTCCAATCAATTGACGGTGTGTGTGTTGCTGGCAAGATGGGCTGCTACCAGGCCGCCGTTGCGGGTTGCACCTGCCGAGTGCCTTGTCGGGTGATTAGTTTACTTAAAATGAGGTCCTTGATTCGTCGTTATCGGACAACAGTGATGAGGAGTATGAGTTTGTGATAATGATGAGTAACCTCGAAGAAATGTAGAAGCAAGAGGAGCATTTTCTCAACTTTAGGGGTTCGACGCGGGGAAGGATAACATTGTTGTCTTTTCGTTTCCATGTTTTTGTGTTGTTTTCATCTTTTATGCTTCTCTTTTTCCCTTCATTCTTTGCATTTTCCATTTCCTATCGTGTTTCTTCTTTAGTTCATTTTTTGTTTATTTGTTTGTTTGTGTATTTTATTTTATTCTTTCCAGTTTTTTCTCCTTTTCCAATTACGTAAATATATTTATTTGTAAATACTTGAGCATTTTTTTAATTCTGTGATCACTTCTAAAAATTACATGAAAGAAGATGCACGAACACTTTAAATTATAGGAAATGTTTACTTAAAGTACTTATACATTTTATACAAGCAGCGTGAACAGTTTTCAAAATAGCATAAACCTTCTTATCAAAATTGCACGAACAAATTTCTTTTCAAAACTTAAAAAACTCTTCAAAAAAAATGTGCACATCTGTTTCTCAACAATGTTGCTTTTTTCATATTTGTTTTTAGTAATTATATTGAAATATTTTAAAATTCGCATGAACATTTTTAGAAGCGCAATGAACATTTATTATACATGATACATGATGAACATTTTTTGGGGATAATACATGATCAATATTAATTTAAATAAATGGCATAATTTTTTTCAAATGCATTTTTTTTCTTTTATTGTGTGAACATTTCTTCAAATTTCATCATTTTCTAAAACACACACACCATTTAAATCACAGTAACATTTTTAAAAATACATGAATATTTTTTTATTCACATAAACAAAGTGGCTTACTGTTTTTCAACTGTCATCAAAAATATTGTAAAATGATTTTTTAAATAGAATTTTAGTTTCTACAACAACATGGCATTCCAAATGAAACATATTCATTTTGCGTAGTCTAACTGTCCCCCGTGTGCGCCTTCCTAGGTCGTGACTTTTGATAAGCCCATTTGAGTGATCGTTGTGCTCCTGCACTGCTTCAGGCGCCGAATTGCTGCCATTTTTATGCTGGGTACACTCGCTCTCACCTCTCAGCAGCACGGTCATTCGTATTTTCTTTTCTCGCTCTCTTGGATGCTCGTCTGGTCGCTCACTTGCTAAGCTATTCATCGGTGACTTGCTATAGTTTTTCTATCTCGTTCATGCAAAAAGAATCTACCTGCTTGTCCAAAAAAACAACAAGTACTCACACCGATCAATATAAATTGACGTTGGATTAGTACAAAGTTAGTGCAACTTTGTACTAAACCAGAGTCAATTAATATGAATCGCAGGGACTATGATTTTTTAATAGATTCATGATTTTTTTCCCATAAATTTGATTTTTGGATTTAAAAATATTATTGAATTTCAAAAAATAGTTTATAAATTTATAAAATATTCGTGGATATAAAAATGTTCAGGACTTGAAAAAAATACTAATGAACCTAAAAGTGTTCATGATTTCAAGCTGGTGTTAAACATTATAATTGACTTACTACAACCCCAAAGTATGGAGATCTAATTCCTGAAAATAGGGCATATCTTCCCAAAGCAAAAAATTGAAAATGATCCCTTTAGAGTATACACACAGAGGAATGGAAAACATTGTAGGAAACCGAACTATTATACAATTGAGAGGGATTTCCTATGAGCGGACACTTTTTTTACTCTTGATTTTTAGGAAATGTTAACGCAGTTGAAAAAATGGTCGCAAATGAAAAAACTGTCTGAGAACTTAACAATGTTCAATTAATTTTTTAAATGCTAAAATTTTGAAAATATAAACATATTTCCAAACTTTCTATAAATTTTGGAAATATACATGGATTTTAGGAATGTTGATCAATTTGACAAACTTTGCAAATTTAATAAAGTTTCACAAATAAATAAAGATGTTATAGAAAAGGAAAAAATAAACAAATTCTTAAAAATATTCATGAACATGCAAAAGGAAAAATCAAAAGTGGAGAAAAACTGAAGATAAAAAACAAAAAAGAAGAAAGATCAGAAAAAAATTAGATGAGAAAACGTAAACACTGAAAGAGAAAAATACGGTATAGAAGATTCCTAAAATTGGCTGGAAGATTCCAAAACCGGGTGCGGCTATGTGGCTTATAGCAACCCCGAAAGAAGTTTTGCCGCAAGCGCTGCATTACTTACTGTCGCCATCATTGGGCTGGCCCAAATAACTTCGTGCAGGTCAGTTCGTTTCTTTCTTGGTTCTTTTCTTTCTTTTGTTTATATTTTCGAAAATATTTAAATACACATGTCCATAAACTGTAATTTATTTCGATATGTAAAAATATGAATTCAAAAAACGTTAACACGGTGTAAAGAAATTGTTAGCTTAGTTTATAAAACATTTATAAATTCTAAACAACAATTGTGACATTTTAAAAATGTTCACACTTTTCAAAAGATTGTACATGTATTTTATTTAAACAAAATTACACAATGTAAAAAAATTGTTTTGTACCATTAAAAAACAATGTACTGGAATTTTTAAAAATTACCTGGTTTCAAAATTATATGATCATGAATTTTTTGAAAAATACTTATATAATGTTAAAAAATGTTTCTACAAATTATAAAATGTTTTGTACCATTGAGAAAAATGTACGCGGCATTTTTTAAAATGAATATGCGTAGTATAAAAAATGTTTCGTACCATTAAAAAACTATTCAACATGCATGTGAAAAAGGTTAAACATATATTAAAAAATATTCAAAACATGTATTTGAAAACCAAAAATACAATGTGTATTTGAAAATTGCTCTACAGGTGTCAAAAATGTTACGTGCACATATAAAAACGGCACAGTGTGTATTAAAAACAATGAAATCGGTAATAAAAGTACAGAAAAAAGATGAGAAACAAACAATTAAAACCAAATAAAACCTATTAATAACGTAGAGAACACACACACAGAGAAAGGAAGAAACATCCTGGGGATGGTGAATCCATTGATATGTCGAGGGATCCCTGGATCCTGAGGGGATCATCAAGGTACCCATCTTCTGTCAGGGGCCAAGCCGTGTCAACAAAAGTGGCGGAGTTGATCAATCCGGCCATAGAGCACTGGGACGCTGAGCTTGTAAATGATCTGTTTGGGCCGGCAAATGTTGTGCATACCTTGCCTATTCCCCTCTGCAACGGCATGGAAGATCACTTGGCATGGCAGTGGCACTATGATAACAAGGGGATCTTTAGCGTGAAGTCAGTATACCAGCTCGGGTTGAGGATCCGGGACTCGACTCACCACAGGATGCGGGACTCGGCTCGACTCATACGGTTGTTTCTTCCAGATGGAACAAACTTTGGGCCTTGCGACTCCCTGCTAAAGTGCGGATTTTCCTTTCACGGCTCACGCATGACAGTCGCCCAACGCTCATGAACATCAAACGCAAGATTGTTGAGCTGGACACCCGATTCCTGGTGTGTGCACGGCTTGATGAGGACGGAGGACACATCTTTCTTTGCTGCAAGTTTGTAAAGCATGTTTGGAGGCAAATGAATATTAAGGAGATAAGGGTGATGTTTCTGGAGCAACCCAATGTTGCTGCGGTTGTCGAAGCAATTCTCTCCCTCAGCGGTGAAGTCTGGCGCCAAGGTAGTGTGATCCCTGGGGACTGGAGGACTACTTGTAACAAAATATACCCCTGGGAACTGGATGGCTGATGAGGTTTGTTTCACGATCCAGAAGCATCTCATGGAGTTCACGTCAGATGATAGTCCAACTTCTATGGGCGCCATTCCTAAATTGGAATGAGAACGGCCTAAGGGCAACTCCAGCGCACGATCCCAAACGAACGTTTGTTTTGCGCGGATTCTGTCCGTTTGGGTAGGACAATGGGGTCGTGTCCGGGCCTGTTCTGGGATGCGGTGGCCGTGTGCCCAGCGCGCGGCCGCATCCTTTGGCCCCATCCTGTCCGCCTCCATTTTCAAACAATAACGTTCGAAATACGAAAGCCCTAGTTCATCAGCCCAGCGGCCCTAGTTCACGTCGGCAACAGAGCCAACGGCCTACACGTCCCCGTTGGCAACATAGCCAGCGGCCTACATGTCCTCGCCGACAACACAACCAGCGGCCGGCAACAGAGCCAGCCTATAGAAAGAGTAGTTTGTCATCGACAACATAGCCAGCGCCCGGCAACACAGCCAGCCTCCAAAATGAATATGTTTCTTGCCGGCACACGGCTAGCGGCCGGCACCCATGCCAGCCTCCAAAAAAGAACGGGCACGGCCGATCAGACGGCCTAGTTCAGGCCGTCGGCATCGAACATCTCCTTCTGCCTGGCCTCGAACTAGCTCCTCGTCTTATCGCTCATCTTGGTCAAGTCCACGCTCACGATCGCAAGGGCCACCTCTTTTGCTTTGGTTGCGGCATTGGTTGCCTCGATGTTGAGCTGCCTCTGCCTGGCCGTGACATTGGCGGCCTCAATGTCGAGCTGCCTTTGCCGGGCCGCCTCCTCCATGTCGACCTTTCTCTTCTTGGCCGCCTCCTCCATCTCAAGCTTCTTCCTTTGAAGCTCTAGGTATTGCTTCATTTGCTTGTCCTTGCTTTGCCGCTTCTTCTCGTCCCTCACATCACTGACCCGTAGGGGCCCTGGCAACCCTTCTTTATGTCACTCACGACTTGCTTGTAATCAGATGAGATGATGAAGTTGCTTAGAAGAAGGTCCTCTGCCAATGTAAGAGCTTCCCTGCATGTGACTGCTTCCAACGTAGTTGGATCCGTTAGGCCATCAATAACCAAAGCTAAGCTTCCAATATAGTTACCGGCATCGTGTGACAAACTACAACCGCCGACCCGCCTCTGAGCACACCACCATCTACATGAATCTTTGCATATCCCGCTAGTGGTGCCGAGGGTCTTGCATGTAGCACTCCAGCTGGTGGGGGGCTCCTTGTAAATTCACCTGAGGCTTTGCATGGATCAATTCGACCTCTGTGATGAATGGATCCACAAACAAGTGTGTGGCTTGTGGGCTTTGTGTGATTCCTTCGTGGATAATTTTTCGTCGCACCATCCAAATTGCCCATAAGGTGACCGCCAGGCGAACAAAATTATTATGTGACAGACTGGCCATGAGAGTGAAAGTCCACAATTTTGCATTCGAGTTCGTTGTGGCTATCATCTGATCGACATATGTGCTTCTTCCAACACTCAGACGCATCTCAACATTGAGCACTCAAGTAGAGAATGTATTCATGGATCATGTGAGCCACACAGACCACAAGAACTTGTGGCGGACATGTTGCGGTGTGCTCTCACATCTTCAGTGGGTAGGGAATGTTTAGCCAGGCGCCACATTCTTATTTATCTGGTACTTGAGTACTCCAAAGAAGTTTCCATGATGTCTCCTCGCTGCGTGATCTGGAGGGTCTCCCGGTGCCATCCAGCCATGCCTCCCTTTGCTGCCTGTCGCCGCCAACATCCTATAAGCAGAACGGACCGAAAAACTTCTGTTTCTTTAAAAGTGCCAAGCCCAGTAGTCATCAAAGTTCCGAGTGCATTGGGGTGTCACCATGATTGCTGGGACGTCCATAGGCATGAAGGTCTGCTCAATCTTCTATTTGTCCCAGGAGGCTGTAGTATGATCAAAGTAATCCAACGCCAGTCTTGGTGGATTCACAAATTTGCTACCATAGGATCGCAACATTTCATCTCTAGGGATCCAGTTGTCCAACCAAACATCAGTGGAATTCGCATTACCAATGTGCTTGATGAGTCCTAGTTTCAAGACTTCCACTCCTTCCATGATAGATCTCCAAATTTGGCTTGGGTGAGAACCTACTTGTGCATGCAATATCATTGAAGTCGGGAAGTATACACTCTTGAGGATCAGGGCACACAAAGATTTAGATTGTTGTAGCACTAGTGTTAGGGATATAGCTATTAGGTATGACCCGCCCAGAAGGGGCCGGGTTATACCTCTGGCGATTCATCATATGAAGCCCACGAGGATGTTAAAGATGGCGATTTAGATAAAGGCCCAAGGCCCAAAGGCGATATAATGCCCGTAAGGGTAAACCGCCATGTATGTAAAGACTTGTATTGTAAGGCATGTAAAGATAGTCACCGAGCCAGACACGTTATCTATGAGCCGGCCGGGACTCCGTGAGCCGTTGGGCGTCAACCTGTGTATATAAAGGGACGACCCGACGGCGGTTCAGGACAAGAAACAACAGATCGAAAGCTAGGTCAAGCGGATTCGCTCCCTGGTAATCGAGACATAAGAAATACCACCTCAAACTGGATTAGGCCTTTACCTTCACCGTAAGGGGCCGAACCAGTATAAACTCTCGTGTCCTTTGTCCCGTTTAACCCCTTTAAGCTACTTAGTTGCGATGGCTCCATGACTAAGTCCTTTTGCTAGGACATCTGTCGTGACCTTTCCACGACAGTTGGCGCCCACCATGGGGCCAGCGCACGGTGGTTTCGAGTTCTTAAAGGGCAGCTTCAAAGGGCTCAATGGATATGCTATGGACCGGATGACCAAGAGTCGTCGCGGCAAGCTCTACATCGATGATGCAGGCTGGGACCCCGAGGCCGATTCAATTGAGTACGGGTACCGGGTCCCCTTCGGTGGAATCCACATCTTCATCGGCAAGATCGGCGAGTCGGGCCCTGAGCCGGACATCTGCACTGACATCATCGAGACGGCTCAGCGTGCGAGACCCATCCGAGCTCAGCCCGCCGTGAAGCGTGCCTTCGTGGGATGGATCCATGGAGCGGAATTTGATGAAGGATCTATGTCTGGCGGTGAGACGGCCGTCTACTCTGATGGTGAGTCATCCACGGGCAAGACTACTTTGTTGTATCAGCTGCAAGATGGCGGGCTCGGGGGCTATTCCGATGGTGACAGTATTCCGGACCCCTATGAGCCGCCGAACAGAGTCGGGATCTTCATGGCTGGTACCCAGCCTGGGCAAAACTCTTCAACCGCGGTGGCGATGACTTCCGGGTCAGTAGCGGTGACGGAAGCCGGGGCAGGAGGCCCTGCGCACCCGCCGGCTCAGGTTCTGATGGCTTTAATGGATAAATTGACGGCTTTGTTAACAGCCATGGTCAACCCGGTGAATCAAGCTCAGCATGATGCAGAGGTGGCACAGTTACATGATGAGGTAGCACTAGCCAAGGAAGGCCTGGCGGCAAAGGACGCCAGGATAGCCGCGGAACGGGCTGCTTTGGATGCTCAGGCCCAAAGGATTCAATCGGAGGCTTTCCAGCTTACGATGGATCAAAACGCTTCAAACGAGATCATGAGGAAGAGGCACCAGTCCCGTCTACCTCCGGTTTACAAGGCTAGAAACCTTTTACGAACGCCTGGTGCAGGGCCTAGTAACCCGCCAGAGGTAAACCGGGCTGCGGCACCCAGGGTTGGGACGTCGGTTCAACCACGTATAACGGAACCCCCTCGTCTGAATACCGCTCCAACTCAGCATGTACCGACGCCATCGGGTGATTATTCTAATCCTTTGGAGAACATGATTGCTGCGGTGGCATGATTGGCGGATCTCCCAGTGGATGGCGACTCTCCAACGGCGGTTGACACACGAAGGGTCAGAGAACTTCTTTAGACAACATTGGCGCAGCAAGAGGCATATTCTTATAGTCGAGATAGGATTCACTCGACCCCTCGCCCAAGCCGGAGTTATAGCAGGCATATGGACTCACCAGCCGTTTCAAGCAACGCCCAACGCCGTGACCAGCCACATGGGTGTGACCCGACGTGCGATGGAGCTCTTAACTTGGCTGATCAGGAGAGAGTGTGTCAAGAAGCTGAGCAGGCGGCTCAGTGGGCGGCTCACCAGCCCCTTCTGGTTTATCCAATGACTTCGATTGAGGCAGGCGTGACCTCTAGATCTACAAGTGTACCCTGTTTGGTGCCGGCTCTGCGTAATGAGCGTTTGCCCAAGGATTTCAGGGGACCTCAAAAGGTGCCTAATTACACAGCCGACTTACCCCATGAGGCGTGGATTGAAAGTTATGAGATGGCCATGGAATTATTAGAAGTCAGTGATGCTGCGTGTCCCAAGTACTTCACCATCATGCTGGATGGAACGGCCCGTACTTGGTTAAAGGGGCTGCCGGCTAATTCCATTGGGTCATGGGCTGAGTTAAAAGCCCGGTTTATTCAGAACTTTAAGGACACATGCAAGCAACCCATGTCGATTGTGGACTTGGCTACTTGCGCCCAAGAGAAGGGTGAATCAACGACCGATTGGGTGCGTCGGGTCAAAGCTATCATACATTCATCTGATAACATGAATGCCAGCTCTGCAGTCTTAATGTTGGAGGAAATTTGCTGTTTTTTGCCTCTTAAGCAGAAGCTGGGCCGGTCAAGCGTGATTTTAATGATATGGGGCAGCTGATGGCGGTTCTAATCAAATATGCCGACTTTGATAGTACCAAGGACCCCGAGTCTGATGATGAGAAGACATGGAAGGGAAATAAGAATGGTAACACCAAGGGTCAGCAGCTTAACCCGGCGAATCAGGTTGGTAACGACAAACACAAGGCGGATGGTATCTCGGAGTTTGTGGCTAACACCAACGCACAGGGCAATAATCAGCGTCGTAAGGGGAGGCCGCCTCCTCGGAATAGTGGACCAGGTCCTACTCTTGAGCAGTTGCTTAATGAGCCTTGTCCAAAGCATGGCTCACACGAGAAACCAGCTACTCACCTTTGGAAGGATTGTTCCATTATGAGGGCTTTCAAAACTTCTGATTCATTCGTTTCACAACAATCATGGGCTAGGCGGCGGCTCAGGTGGCGGCGTTCTCACAGCCCGGGTTATGGAGGTGGCGGTTCTAGTTCCAGCTTCCAGGGCCACCAAGGTAATCAGGGTGGTTATAATCAAGGTAATCAGGGTGGTTATAATCAGCAATCCGGCCAGGGCGGTCAGCAGCAGCAGCAATCCGGATATTAGAGTAATCCGAAGCAGCTGAATAGTGGGCAGTATCATGTTTTCACCACAAGTTTGTGCAAGAGGGACTAGAAGCTCCACAAGCAGGCCATGAACGCCATTGAGCTGGTAGTTCCTCATTACTTGCGATGGTCTGAGCAGCCCATTATGTGGAGTAGGGCGGATCACCCTCCCCGGGTTGACAATCCGGGTCACTTAGCTTTGGTGGTGGCGCCTCAAGTTGGTGGATGCAAATTCACTAAGGTACTCATGGATGGGGGTAGTAGCATCAACATCTTTTACTATGAGACTTTCCGTTGCATGGGGTTAACTAATAAAAATCTTAAGACATCCAACACTGTTTTCCATGGAGTGGTTCCTGGTAAGTTGACGTACCCGGTGGGCAAGATTGAGCCGGAGGTGGCCTTTGGAGATGAGCATGATCCAGGGCTGAGAAGTTAACCTTTAAAGTGGTCAAAATCAGGAGCCCGTACCACGCTCTGTTTGGACGGCCGGCTTATGCCAAGTTCATGGCACGACCGTGTTATGTTTATCTACAACTCAAGATGCCGGGTTACAAAGGGACCATCACAATGCATGGGAGTCGGAAGATAGCCCTGGAATGTGAAGAAGGTGATGCTACTTATGTTGAGTCCGTCTGTGCACTAGAGGAATTGAAGTTTTACAAGGACAATGTTGACCCGGCGGATATGACATCCTTGAAAAAGCCAACTATAGAGCACGATCGGATGCTGAAGTTTAAGTCGACCGATGACACCAAGCTGGTTGATTTTGTTCCTGGCGACTCATCCAAGCAGTTCAATATCAGTGCTAACTTGGATCCAAAATAGGAAAGCGCGCTCATCGAATTCATCCGTGAGAACCGAGGCATCTTTGCATGGAAACCTTCTGACATGTCGGGTGTACCGAGGGAACTTGCTGAGCACACTCTCAATATCGATCCAAAATTTAAGCCGGTCAAGCAATTCCTTTGTCGTTTCAATGAGGAGAGGCGTAAGGCCATTGGTGAAGAAGTGGCCCGGCTCTTGGTGGTTGGGTTCATTGTTGAAGTTTTTCATCCCGAATGGTTGGCTAACCTGGTGCTAGTGCTTAAGAAGAATGGCACTTGGCGCATGTGTGTAGATTACATGGAATTAAACAAGGCTTGTCCGGCTGATCCTTTTGCTCTCCCTCATATTGATCAAATCATTGATGCTACAGCGGGTTGTGAGCGTTTGAGTTTTCTGGATGCTTATTCTGGTTATCATCAGATCAAGATGGCAGCTAAGGACCAGGAGAAGACAACTTTCATTACTCCCTTTGGAGCCTTCTGCTATGTGTCTATTCCTTTTGGGCTCAAGAGTGCCCATGCGACTTATTAGCGATGCGTGCAGAATTGTCTTTGCAGTCAGATTGGGCGCAATGTTCATACTTATGTGGACGACATTGTGGTGAAATCCAGAGAGAAGGAAACTTTGATAGATGATTTGAAAGAAACCTTCGATAATCTCCGGGTCTACAAGATGATGCTTAACCCGGCCAAGTGCGTTTTTGGTGTGCCAGTAGGCAAGCTTTTGGGATTTTTGGTTTCTAACAGAGGCATTGAGGCTAACCCAGAGAAAATCAAGGCCATCACCTCCCTGGCAAAGCCGACGTGTATCAATGATGTTCAGCGTCTGGCGGGTCGTATTGCTGCCTTAAGCCGGTTCATAAGCCGGTTGGGTGAGAAGGCCATACCGCTCTATCAGATGATGTAGAAAACATATAACTTTGTCTGGCGTGATGCTGCCAACGACGCGTTTGAAGACTTGAAGAGGCAGCTAGCTGAGCCGCCGGTCCTTGCTGCTCCCATTGATAAGGAGCCATTATTGTTATATGTGGCTGCTAACACCCGCACCGTCAGTGTAGCCATTGTGGTGGAACGGAAGGAGACTGGCAAGGAGTATCCGGTTCAGCGGCCGGTTTATTATATCAGTGAGGTGCTTATTGAGTCCAAGCAGAGATATCCACATTGGCAGAAGCTCGTTTATGGGGTGTTCATGGCCAGCCGGAAGCTTAAGCAATATTTTCTGGGTCATCCCATCACTGTGGTCAGTTCTTCTCCTTTAGGAGATATTATTCAAAACAAAGAAGCCACAGGACGAGTCGCCAAGTGGGCCATAGAACTTGGGCCTCGTGGTTTAAAATATATTCCTCGCACTACCATCAAGTCTCAAGCACTGGTGGATTTCATCAACGACTGGACAGAGCTGCAGATGCCTGAAGAGAAGCCAGATAACACATATTGGACTATTCACTTTGATGGGTCCAGGCAATTGGAGGGCTCGGGGGCTGGAGTTGTCTTAGCTTCCCCTTGAGGTGACAAGTTTTGTTGTGTTCTAAGGTTGATGTTCCCCTATACTAACGATGCAGCTGAGTATGAAGCCTTGCTCCATGGTCTTCGGATGGCTAAAGAGATGAATTTAAGTCGGGTGAGATGTTTCGGCGACTCAGACTTGGTGGCTCAACAAGTCTCAGGCAAGTGGGATTCTAAGGATCCACTCATGGTGGCTTATTACCGTGAAGTTGATGCTATTGCTGGGTACTTCAAGGGTTATCAAGTGGAGCACATTGATCGCAGAAAAAATGAGGCGGCTAATTCTTTGAGCCGGTTGGGATCTCAGCGTAAGCCGGTGCCACCTAACACTTTCATGGATGTTTTGCATAACCCTTCTGTCAAGTTACCTACAAAGGAAGATCTGGTTGTCCCGTCCTGGAGGCACAATTGGTGGCGGCTCTTCATGCTGTCCCAGATTGTACGGTACCATATTTGGCTTACATGACCCGGGGCGAGTTACCTGAGGATGAAACTTTGGCTAGGCAGATAACCCGGTGGTCTAAGTCAATGACAATTGCCAACGGCGAGTTACACCATCGCAGTGTCACTGGGGCGTTTCAGCGTTGTGTTTCTCCCGAGGAAGGTCGTGAGATTCTTCGTGAGATCCATGAGGGAGATTGTGGTCATCATGCCGGCTCAAAATCCCTTGTGGCCAAAGCTTTTCGTCACGGATTTTATTGGCTGACGTCTCATGCTGATGCAGAGGATTTGGTCAGTAAATGTGATGGTTGTCAGAAATTTTCACAGCGAGCTCATGTGCGGGCTCAAGAATTGAGGATGATTCCAATTACTTGGCCGGTTGCAGTCTGGGGGCTTGATATGGTTGGGCCTTTCAAAAGATCCAAAGATAAAAAGACCCACCTCTTGGTGGCGGTTGACAAATTCACAAAGTGGGTTGTAGCAGAGCCGGTCAGTAAGTGTGACGCGGAAACATCGGTTCAATTCATTAAAAAGGTGATTTTTCTCTTTGGCTTTCCCCATAGAATCATAACTAATAATGGCACTAATCTGTCCAAGGGTGCTATGAAAGAGTTTTGTCAACGTGAGCATATTCGACTTGATGTTTCGTCAGTAGCCCACCCTCAGTCCAATGGCCAAGCTGAAAGAGCCAATCAAGAAATTCTGAAAGGCATCAAGCCCCGGCTTATGGTTCCATTGCAGAGGATGCCGGGTTGTTGGGTGGAAGAGTTACCTTCTGTGATATGGAGTATCAATACTACTCCCAACAGGTCTACGGGTTACACGCCTTTCTTCATGGTTTACGGAGCAGAGGCGGTTCTCCCTAGTGACATCCGTCATGACTCGCCCCGTATGGCGGCTTACGTTGAAGCTGATAATGAACAAGCACATCAGGATGCACTTGACCTGTTAGACGAGAGCATGACCTTGCGGCGGCTCGCTCGGCGATTTACCAACAAGACCTGCGCCATTACCACAACCGCCGGGTTAAGTCCAGAACCTTTCAAGAAGGTGATTTGGTGCTCCGGCTCATCCAGGATCAAACTGATATGCATAAGTTATCCCCACCTTGGGAAGGACCCTTTGTTGTCAGCAAGAACTTGAACAATGGGTCATACTACCTTATCGATATTCGAGAGCACAAAGACTCATGTAAGTCGGAAGAGGAGACCCGCTGGTCGTGGAATATTGCTCATCTTCGGCCTTACTACACTTGAGCCACTGGCTCTTATGATGTACATATTTTTTGACAATGTATATATTATGATGATTATAATAAAGCAGGGTCTCTGTTGTTTCATCTTCAACAACCATGTGTCTCCGTCATCATAAGTTCAAAGACCAAAAGGGGGCTGGATCGTATTCGAATTGTAGCTTTCACCCCTTTTGGCCGGCTTCCTGGTCGTATTCGAACCATAGCCGTAAACACTTTGATCATATGGGGGCTTGGTCGTATTGGAATCACAGCTATTAACCCCTTATGGTCTGGATCATGATCCTATTCGAATCATAGCCGTTAAACAAATTGATCATTGGGGGCTTGATCGTATTCGAATCATGGCTATTAACCCCTTTGGTCCGGCTTCCTGGTCGTATTCAAACCATAGCCTAGATCACTTGGGGGCTGGATCGTATTTGAATACAGCTATTAACCCCTCTTGGTCCGGCTCATGATCGTATTCGAATCATAGCCGTTAAATACTATGGTCACTAGGGGGCTTCCTGATCGTATTTGAATCATAGCTGTTGGTACCCCTTTGATCGACGCAATGCCAAAAACCATTTGGGGGCTTCCTGATCGTATTCGAATCATAGTTGTTAACCCTTCTGGTCTGGTTTCCTGCTCGTATTCGAAGCATAGCCTTTGCTTTTGACATTTGGCTAGATTTCTTGAAGTTTTTCTGGTTCTTCTTGATACTATCTTGCCTTTTGGTAATTCTGGCCATGCGGCCTTTACTTTCACGGCTCATATTTGAAGCTTACCCGTGGTTTCTATTACCCGGTTTAATGAGAAGCGACAACTCGCCCTTACATGATGATATCTAGTGCTCGGAAATATTGGCTTTTGAAGCTTTGGGTCCTCACCCTTAATACATAAGGTATCGTAAACCGGCAGTACAATTCAATATCACAGGTACTCCCTTCGTCCCAAATTACTCGTCACTGAAATGGATTTATCTAGAGCTAAAATACATCTAGATACATCCATACGTGCGACAAGTAATTCGGAACGGAGGGAGTATGATATTGTTATTATTATATTTCAATTCGGGTTCAACCAGCTTCATCCATAACTATTTTAAAACATCAAGTGGTTATATGCGAAGTATTATGACCCGCCCTGCGGTAAACCACCAAGGGGTCTTGTGATCTATTTTATGTGTAGGATAATTCAGAACTTTCATCCGCACGAGTCAACCAATATGATAAGTGTAAAGATGATAATTATAAAGCGGTGGCTTAGCAGCGTTGAGCATAACACAAAAAGTGCACGATGGCACGGCAGAGCAAAGTTATTGCTACCCTATTACATGACTCCCGGATTCCAAATGATTCACTGTTTTTCAGACAGTCACAAATATGAACCGCCCAGCGGATCAATCTTCTTGCTGGCCTAACGCTTCCGGGTCATCCCTCTCCGCTTCTTCGTCCTGTTCTACGTCCTGGAAGGTTGGTGACGACCAGTAAATGCCACTCAAATCTTGGAACTCAGCATCATCATCAATTAGCTTGGACGGGTCAACTTCAGGAGCAAAAGTGTGCTTACGGATTGGGGGGGTCAGGCCTTTCACTTTGTAAGACAGTGTTGGCATCTTCTGATTTCCCATGTCATAAGCCGGTTGATACTTGGTGAGGTCTGTCTCATTGGCAATCAGACTGGCCAGAGGACGTATATCCTTCACGCAAGTAGCAAAGTCCTTCTGCTCAAACGGAGTACCGTCTTCCTTGAAGCTTGGATACCCGATAGAGATATCGGCCGAGTCTAACTCAGGTAACCATGCTTTGGCCTGGCTTAAGGCAGTCACAGCTCTGGCTCTCGCGCATGATCGCTTCATTTCATTAAACCTCTCAGGCAAGATGGACCGTTTCCTTAACACATCATCCTAGAGTGTGGGGGCTTCATTAGACGGAGAAATTGTGGGCAACGCGCGCTAAGCACCAGTGTAAAGTTGCTCCACCAATGTGTAAACCGCCTTCAGCTTCACAAGCATATCTTGGTTGAGATTGGTGCTTCTAGGGCCTGCAAAATGATCATTGGATGGGTTACAAGTGGTTCATATCATCAAGGAAGATATTCAAATTTGATCATCATAAGGCGACTTACCAAAGATAGCAGAAACCATCTAAGACACCTGGCGTTTTAAGCTGGTGAGTTCAGTAGTTGCTTCCTGGAGAGCCGCCTCCACCTTCTCATACCGTCGTGTCAAGGCTATTTTCTCTTCAGCCCAGGCGTTTTTCTCAACTTCAAAGTTGGTCTTTACTTTTTCTGCTTCAGCCACACTAAATTCAGACTTTGAATTCGCCTTCTGGGTCTCGGACTGTTGCACCTCCAGATGAGTCTGTAAGTCAGCCAGCTCTGATTGAAGTTGAGCAGTGGTGGTCTGTTCATACACCGGATCAAAATCATACTTCAACGTTAGTTCAAAACATTCAAGTCCCAAGCCTTTTGCAAGCAACAACACTTGGAACTTGGGGGCTAATGTCTATAGAAAGCTTTATTTGTGTGGCGGCTTATGTGAATAAGTCCCAAGCACTTTGCGAGCAAGAGTACTTGGCACTTGGGGGATAATGCATATTGCTTGTCTTGTCAGATTTTATGATGACCCCTTGGTGCTACAACCGGCCATAGCCGGCTCATGAGAACTACACAAAAGCTTTAAGCCAGGTTTTGAAAGGATTGTTTCATAAGTGGTTATTCATGTTCATGATGATCAAGTCTACAGCATATTCAAATTCATCATAAGCAGTAAACTTGGGGGCTGGCAGGATATGCATAATGTAAAGAATGGAGAGTCTATACCTCAAATTTTTGGTGCATCTGCTTCACCATGTCAACTCCAAACTCACGGCTGCTGTGCACTTGACTGAGAAACCCAGAGTATATTTCTCCAATGCCCAGTTGAGAATAATTGGCGATATCAAATAGCACTTTGCGTTGCTCAGAGTGTTCTTCCTTTGCGGAGTGCTTGGATAGAACAGTAGGTCTACCCGACTCTGTAAAGCCGGTCTTGGTGATTACTACATCATCGCCTTGTGTGTCGGCGTCTTAACAGGGCTTGGCACTTCAGGGTTCAAAGTGTCATCACCTACGTGATCAACAGTAGGTGCAGGAGTCGTTGGTGGAATCAAGAACTGGCTCAGATGATTCTGTGACGGAGACTTCAGGTGTTGGGGTCTGCTGCTCCGGCTCATTGACTTTTGGATCTTTGACCGGCTTGTTCATCTTTGCCCTCTTGCTGGGCTTGGCTTTTCCACTACATGAGTCATAAAAGTCAGTATAAGAATAAAAGGATCATAATGAATAAATGATAAGTAAATCCCCATTACGCAGGAGCAGTCTTGAAAGCCGGCATATTAGATTGAATTGATTCGCCGAAAGAAGAATGAGATGTTTCCTGATAATTTGAGTCGGAAGAATTGAGTGGTTGACGAGTGAGACCCACCAAAGGATAAAAAGAGTTCAAGTCGGGGGTGACATCATTTCGACGCTTTCGTGGAGTGTTCGGTAAGCCGGAAGATAGTTCCGCATCCTTGCTCATCCGAGTCTGTCGCCGGCTCTAATGTTGTTGTTGCTTCAAAAGAAAGTGAGTATCCAGATGAGCTAAGGGGTGTGAAAATCTTACTTTCTGGATTACTCTTCGAATTTTTTGTCTTGGCAAGGGCTCGGAGTCAGAGGAAATGATAGTTACCTCTTCTTCAATTGCCTGACTCGTTCCCGTGTCATCCTGATGATAATCAGTGTCAATAAGATGGTTGAAAAATGAGCCAAGAGAGTCAAGAGCTACCTCCGACTCAGAGGTGTCGTCCAGTTGAAGCAAGTCAGAAGCACCGGGCTTCTTTCCCCTCTTTTTGGTGGCTCTCCTGGCGGCTTTCCTGGCCTTCTTGGCTCTTTTTGCAGCCTCATGGTCATATTCGTTCTTCCAAAACTCGTCATCAGCCTATGAAAGTCATCAAAAGGTGAATTAAAACAAAGTATTAAAGATGAAGGTAAAGTAACTAAGTTTGGCGGCTTACTCCTGGAGCCGGGTTAGCTGCGCAGAAAGGGCTTAGGCCCACCTTGCCAAAGTATACTAGGCTTTCATTCAGAAGGGACTTCGTCATCTCGTTGATGGCTTCATCAGTTAAGTCCACAAAGCTGTGGCGCAGTGGATCCTTCTTCTCGCCCGTGTAGGTACACATTAAGCCAGAGCGGCGGCTCAAGGGAATGACCCGCCATGGAACCCAGCACCGGCCCAAATCAATACCGGTTAAGCCGTTTCCCAACAGAGCCTTAACCTTGGCGATGGTAGGGGCGAGTCGTTTGCGTTCAATGGTTGTCAGCTTGTCAGGGAGAGGATGATTGGATTCGAGACGCAGGGTGCGAAAGCCGGGCAGAGAGTTCTCATCAGCTGAATAAGTATCCTTGTAGTAGAACCATGTCTGGTTCCAGTCCTTGGGATGACTTGGCGGCTGCGCATAAGGGAAAATGGCGTCTCTCCGTCGTTGGATTGAGACCCCGCCAAGTTCCAAACTGGGTCCGTTGGAGTACTCGTTCTGGCGGTTCATGTAAAAGTACTCTCTGAAATGTTCTATGTTGGTCTCTTCTTCAAGGTACACCTCACAGAAGACTTGGAAGTTGCATATATTTGACACGGAATTGGGTCCGATGTCCTGAGGATGAAGGTTGAAAAAGTGCAGAATGTCCCAAAAAGATTTTTAGGAGGGCGGTGAGAAGCCCCGGTTCATATGATTAGTAAAGACAATGACTTCGCCTTCCTTAGGCTGAGGTTTCTCTTCTGCCTGTTTAGGGGCGCGATAAAACATGACAGACTTCTTTGGCAGATAACCGGTTTTCACAAAGTCCTAAAGAGTGTTCTCCGTGACGAGGGAAGGAACGCAGTTACATGAAGTGGTTGTTTTGGGTGGCATTATGAAGAAAGAAACCTAGAAAGGAAAAGAACAAAATTTCCGGTTCAAATTTAAGCTGGAAGAAAAGTATTACAACACGTATTCAAATGGCGGCTTACAAAGGGGCCTAATGGTATATGACTAATTACAGCAGGTTATTTAAGCTGCCATGAGCAGTTTGATGTCTATCAAAAGAGAAATATGTTGAGTATTGCGTTTAACTTCAGCCGGTGATATGAGCCGCCATGACTAGGTGGATCTATCAAAATGCAGTTTTTTGTTAAGTACCATACAAACAGGTTTCACGGATTACAATTATTATTTCAGATCAGCGGCAGTTCAGAAAAAGAAGATAAATCAAGACCTAAAACCAGTACAGGGGAGTTCATAAGCTCTAATGAGATCTCTTTTCAAGGAAAAAGGGGTCCGCTGGTATTGAAAGCGAAAGCAAAACTACTACTGCATAAGTTCTATACCGTTTTTAGATCAAAGGGTGCTACGGTGGAAGAGCTAAGAAAGAACTATGAAGAACTACGAAGAATACGAAGAACAGCTGAAACCCTAATGCAATCTAAAGCATTGGAGGAGGAGCACTTACAAACGTAGATCCGACAGCGGTGGAGCACCGATGTACTCTGGTCCGACACATGTTGATGAAGTGGCCAAGGACGAGGAGGACGAGGTGTTTCTTGGCGGCGGCGGAGCTCGAGTGACAGAAAGTTGCGAGAGGAGGAAGACGATGGAAAGGGGGGAGAATGAGAAGAGGCCGGTCGTGGCTATTTATAAGGAGAAGGCTAATAAGTGGGCGCGAAAAACGAGGAGGCCAAAACATGGTTATCCGGCTGCCTAGGCGCCTCGATTCTCGAAATGGTTATTAAGATAAAGATCTGTAGAGATATGTTGGATAATGTGAGAATTAATGACATGTGACGTCATGGCGGGTTATCAGAAATCCAGAAGATGACGTCATGGCAGGTTATGAGTTCTCACACGAATGAAGAAGGGAAGATTTTTTTCTAAGTATTGAAGATTGACATGAACCAGTTCAAATCAATCTAGGGCCTAATGTTGGGGATATAACTATTAGGTATGACCCGCCCAGAAGGGGCCGGCTTATATCTATGGTGATTCATCATATGAAGCCCACGAGGATGTTAAAGATGGCGATTTAGTTAAAGGCCCAAGGCCCAAAGGCGACTTAAGGCCCATAAGGGTAAACCACCATGTATGTAAAGACTTGTATTGTAAGGCATGTAAAGATAGTCACCGAGCCGGACACATTATATATGAGCCAGCCGGGACTCCATGAGCCGCTGGGCGTCAACTTGTGTATATAAAGGGACGACCCGGCAGCGGTTCAGGACAAGAAACAACAGATCGAAAGCTAGGTCAAGCGGATTCGCTCCCTCGTAATCGAGACATAAGCAATACCACCTCAAACTGGATTAGGCCTTTACCTTCACCGCAAGGGGACGAACTAGTATAAACTCCCGTGTCCTTTGTCTCTTTTAACCCCTTTAAGCTACCTAGTTGCGATGGCTCCACGACTAAGTCCTTTTGCTAGGACATCTGTCATGACCTTTCCACGACAACTAGTGGAAACATGGCTAGCCACAACTTTCGATGGTGCCGCCACATTTTCAATCAACGCCACCACTATATTTTCCAAATAATGGTAGTGTTGGTCCACCACTATATTTTCCAAATAATGGTGGTGTTGGCATTTTTGGTACAACTTTACTAAGACCATAGTGGGGGTGCTGGAAAATAGTTCAAGGCCACTTTTATGTGGGACCTACAGTTGGTATAAGGTGTAATATAGTGGTGGTGTCGCATAACATGGAACGCCAACACTATTATGTTTAGTTGTGACGTGTCATGTTTGCAACTTCAGCACTATATGACGTAGGGTGTTTAAGCATTTATTAAAATGTGTTTAAGTATTTATTAATTGATTAAGATGTGTTTAAGTATTTATTAAATATTTTAGCAAGGAATCTAGGACCTACATTTATTAAATTAATAATATTCTTTTGTAAATATGCACATTGGAAATGGTGACCGTTTTTATATTATATTGTAGTTAGTTTTATGAAAGCAAGAATATTTGAATTGGGAATTGCTAACATTTTTAAAATATATTTTGTCATTTAATTGTTTTTATTAAAGTAAAAATATTTGTTTTTAATTTGATTAAACTACTAATATTATTTTAATTCATTTAATAAATTAAAAACTTACCATTTCATTATATTTTATTAAACATTGACATATTTTTTAGTCTTTAATTTGTTTTTAGTAAAGTAGAAATATTGTGTCACTTTTACTAAAGTAAGAAATTTATTTCATTGTGTTAACAAAATTGTATATTGGGCCAAGCCCAAAAATGCGTTGGAGGCAGTGGGTCAAAACCAAGGTGGCCACGGCCCCCTCGCCCCACCTCGCTCTCTCTCTCTCACTCACTCTCTCTCTCTCTCTCTCTCTCTCTCTCTCTCTCTCTCTCTCTCTCTCTCTCTGCTTACGCCCCCCTTTGCCTCTCTCGATCCATTTCTGTCGCCGCTCTTCGATAGCCGATTCTAGCGGCCATTTTCGGTGGGCTCTAACATCTACTGCTCCCTCTCTTGCTGTCCTATCTCTTAACCCATTTTGATTTCATTTCATTTGATTTGCATTGCTAGGCTCTCGGCGACGGCTATGGAAACAATGAGCTGCTAGGGTTTTTGTTTGGCACGACATCGACTACAAATCATTGGTGAGTTCATCTCCTCCCACCTTCTTTCTCCTTTGTACAAAATTATTGGTGAGTTCATCCCTTCCCGATTTGATTTGCATCACTAGGGTTTTTGTTTGGTAGTGAAGTGAGTAGGAAAAATTAGGAGTTTGAATAGATTTGTTATGAGTTGGAGTTGGATTTGGAGATTATGACATGGGTGTTGGTTCTAGCCACACCCAAAGCATGAAGTTTAGATTATGACATGCAAACCATCTTAGTAATTACTTATAGATCTTGCATCTACTCTTGTGTTTAGTGTAAACCACAACTCACGGGACATTTTGCTTTTGGTTTATATATTGTTGAATAATATAATGAAGACGGTTGTGTGCGTCCTTGGATGCAGAGGTAAAAAAGCAGTTATTAGAATCCCCTTTGTCCAGCCTAGTTTTTTCTATCCTAGTGTTTTGTTATCCACTTCTATCTACTTTTTGTAGCTAACTCGAAGAGATATATAGCTGCACGTTGCTAATTTGCCTCGCTGTCGTGTGCCACAGAATCTAGGATGGAGATGGTCCCCTAATTATCTTCTCTACAATGAAGTTGTTAGTAGCTTGCTATTTTTTCTCCCCACACAAGTCAAGATTAGTTAGCAAGCACATCATGGTAGGACAGCTAAACTTGAATACTTGATGATAAATATCAAGAGTCATTACTAGCTAGGACCATGAAACAAGATGATACTAGCCCATGAAGCTTGATGACATAATGGCGATACGTCACTATACCACAAGAGTCAGTGAACCAAATTTATAAGTTACTATTCATATATTGTTATCTTATTGTTGTCATATTTTTCAATCGTAAACTACATTTGCCATGCTCTATGCATGAACTTGAGTTGCCATGTTCCATTAGAAAGTGTTTTTTGCCATTGTTGAAAAAGAGAGATAATTTGCCATGATACATAAACAACAAATGTCATGTGACATGAACTTAAATTGCCATGGTCTCATAAAACTATAAAAAAATAGAATTGACCATGTTCGATGAACTTGAGTTTCCACTTTATGTGTCTAACATTATTTATTTGTGTGTCTAACAAATTAAAGTGCATCAGGTCATGGCCAATTCTAGAGGAAACAAGGAGGAGGTACAAGATGTGGAGATGCTCAACCAAGAAGGTGAATGCCTCGCTGAAGGCGGAGAGGCATCAGGTGGTGAACGAGAGTGTTGATATCTTCAAGAAGACTAATAAGCCGAGGGACGAGAGGGATAAGCTGATCAAGGAGAGGAATAAGCTAAAGCAGGAGAGAAAATTCCTCAGGCAGAGAGGAATGAGCTCAAGATGGGCATAGCTCATTTTAGAAAAGATGGAGAGAGCAGTAGAAAGAAGATTTGCCAGCTGAATCTAATCCTTGATCAAGAGTAGACTATTTAGTTCGTTAAGTTGACTTATGTAGTTCTTTAACTAGCTATTAATTTTTGTGAAGTTTAACTTGTGAAGTTGGTGAGTTTCTATTGAATTATGTAGTTCTTTAACTAGCTAGTAACTTTCGTGAAGTAGAATTATTTAGTTTGTGATGTAGAATATATTTTTTATTAGCAAAAAATCAATTTGTTCACTCGGCCAACAAGGCACGACAACGGTTAGATACTATTACTGTTGGCGTTGTCCACGTGGCCCGCCATCAACATGTAGAATACTCCTGACGTGGGCTCTAACACCACCACTATTTTTAACAATGGTAACATATTGGTGGCCTCGGGTGTCCACGCCGGCTAGGCCATTTTTGCCACGCCATAGCTAGGCTTTTATGCACTAGTGTAGGATCTGCCAACCTTGCTTAGCAAGCATCATAAGATTGACTAGTTCGAAATCCTTAAAATCTAGTCCACGCATAGCTTTCAGTTGTGTCATGTCCTTCCACGAAACCCAGCTAGGTTTTCGATGACCATCCTTCCTACCCCACTAGAACTTCCTTATGAGTATATTGAGGTGTTCATAGATCCCCCTAGGAAGTTTTAAGCAAGCCATAGAAAATAAACTAGAATGGCTTGCACCACAGATTCAAACAATACCTTCTTGCATGTGGTAGACAGAGTTTTCTCAATTCATCCCTAAATTTTGCTTGAGAATCAATCTTTCAAAAAATTAAATGCTCCATTTTTGAAGATTCTACATCCGAAGGGATAGCCAAGTATTTCCCATTCAAAGTTTCATTAGGTACTTGGAGCAATCCATTTAGATTAGTTCGGACATTGTCAGGAACTCCTTACTGAAAAAGATAGAAGATTTACCATAGTTGATTCATTGTCCTGTGGCTTCATAATATATATATATATATATATATATATATATATATATATATATATATATCCAACACCTGGTTGACATCATTTTCTCCCACACTATTAGCCATGAAAAACAGTAGGTTGTCATCTGCAAACAATAAATGGTTCACATGCGGTGCTGAGGGTGTCACCTGTAGCCCATGAAGATTTGATGATTGTCTCTAGATTTTAACAGGCTCGAAAGGCCCTCTACTGCTAACATGAATAAGTATGGGGAAATTGGGTCCCCCTGTCGGATGCCTCATGAAGGCCTAAATTGGTATAACTTTTTTCCATTGAACATTACTGCCATGCCCATTACAATGTCCACCCACCTCTAGGTGAAGCCCAACTTAAGCATTATGGCTCTTAGGTATGACCACTCCACCCTATCATAAGCCTTCATCATGTCCATCTTAAGAGTGCAAAATTACTTTTCTTCGCTTTGTTTCTCTTCATAGTATGTAGACATTTATATATAAGCTGGAATTATGTTGTCAGTGATCAACCTTCCAGGAAGAAATGACGATTGTTCCGCGAAGATGATGTCGGGAAACTCCAATTTCAAACGGTTCGACATCACTTTTGAGGCAATTTTATATAGGACATTGCATAAGCTAATTTGACAAAATTGAGTTAACTGGGTCGGATCTTTTACCTTCGGTATTAGCACTAAAATGGTTTCACTTATGCATTTTGTCAACTCATTTTGTTACTTCTTCCCCGCACACGCCCTAATGGTGCTGAAAAAAGTGTGTGGGAAACCTTCAGGGCTTGGTGATTTGATGGGGAACATTTGGAACAGAGCGTCCTTCGCCTCCTGCTGAGCGATTTGGTGGGGGTGAGTCAGTTGTTTTTTAGAAAAGTCTGCTAGGCTTGTATTGATCAAATTTCAAGATTACAAGATATACAACCAAATCTTGGGGCGACCACAACCAAACATGTTGCCCCTGATCTAATGAAAGTGCATGCCTAGCTAGACTATGAGGTTCATAGTTCAACTTTGTGGACTCATGAACAAAAACACAAGAATTAGAAGACTCAATCCATGATTTTATATCCTTGATCACTCCACCATAGAACCACCTATAGAGTCATGTATATGTTTGACGACGTTCATGTAGTCCAAAGCAATATAAATCTATTGCAGTCCAAGATCCTCTGCCAAAGCTAGCACTTCGCGGCAAAAAGCTACTGCTTCAAGTGATGATGGGTCCAAAAGTCCCCCTATAACAAACACTAAGGAGCGAAAGTATTCACCAAACTCGGTTCTTCACATAGCAGCTGCAGCACTAACGTTTCCTTGAGGAGAAACGACAGTGTCCACATTTATTTTCACATTACTAGGAGGTGGTGGGATCCATTTCCTCTCAGCTTAATTGGCTCGCATGTTGCTTCCAGAACTAGGCGGTGGGTTTACATGCTTGATATCTCCGAATTCTGCAATGAATCTTGTCACAAACAAGTGAGTAGATAGCGGACTATAGTTAATCTCTTCGTGTATGAACTTCCTCCTTGCTGATCATATTGCCTAGAGTCACTGTCATCCTTGTGAATGCCTCATGAGGAAGACGTTCCAACATGGAAAACAGTCAATATCTAGCATTAGGTTCTGAATTCTCAATCATATGATCCAATAGGTCCTGGTTGATCAGAGCCCAGAAGCAACGCGCCATTATGCATTTGACTAGACTATGTCTCCAAGAATCCTCCATTCCGCACACACAGCATGAGCTTCTAGTCGTCATGTTCCTGTGTAGACACACATCCTCTATTGGTAGTGATTGTTGTGCTAGTCGCCAAAAGAAACACCCTTATTTTGCCGGTACATGGGGTTTCCAGAGTTGAACCCATGCACTCTGAATCGCCGTGTTATTTGAAGTGCCCGCCCTTTGGTCAAGGCATCCTTCTCTGAAGGAAATATGCCCTAGAGGCAACAATAAAGTCATTATTTATTTCCTCATATCATGATAAATGTTTATTATTCATGCTAGAATTGTATTAACCGGAAACATAATACATGTGTGAATACATAGACAAACATAGTGTCACTAGTATGCCTCTACTTGACTAGCTCATTGATCAAAGATGGATGAGTATCCTAACCATAGATATGAGTTATCATTTGATCAATGGGATCACATCATTAGAAGAATGATGTGAGTTGACTTGACCCATTCCGTTAGCTTAGCACTTGATCGTTTAGTATGTTGCTATTGCTTTCTTCATGACTTATACATGTTCCTATGACTATGAGATTATGTAACTCCTGCTTACCGGAGGAACACTTTGTGTTCTACCAAACGTCACAACATAACTGGGTGATTATAAAGGTGCTCTACAGGTGTCTCTGAATGTACTTGTTGAGTTGACGTATTTCGAGATTAGGATTTGTCACTCCGATTGTCGGAGAGGTATCTCTGGGCCCCCTTGGTAATGCACATCACTATAAGCCTTGCAAGCAATGTAGCTAATGAGTTAGTTGCGGGATGCATTATGTAACGAGTAAAGAGACCTGCCGGTAACAAGATTGAACTAGGTATTGAGATACCGACAATCAAATCTCGGGCAAGTAACATACCGATGACAAAGGGAACAACGTATGTTGTTATGCGGTTTGACCGATTAAGATCTTCGTAGAATATGTGGGAACCAATATGAGCATCCAGGTTCCGCTATTGGTTATTGGCTGGAGACCCGTCTCGGTCATGTCTACATAGTTCTCGAACCCGTAGGGTCCGCACGCTTAAAGTTTGGTGACGATCGGTATTATGAGTTTTTGTGTTTTGATGTACCGAAGGTAGTTCGGAGTCCCGGATATGTTCACGGACATGATGAGGACTCTCAAAATGGTTGAGACATAAAGATCGATATATTGCATGACTATGTTCAAACACCGGAATGATTTCGGAAGGTTTCGGACATATACCGGAGTACCGGGGGGTTACCGGAACCCCCCGGGGGTTTTAGTGGGCCTCATGGGCCCTAGTGGAGAAGAGGAGGGGCGGCTAGGGCAGGCCGCGCGCCCCTCCTCCTCTAGTCTGAATTGGACAAGGAGGGGGGGCGGCGCCCCCCTTTCCTTCCTCTCTCTCTCTCTCTCTCCCTTTCCCCCTTCTCCTACTACTACAAGGAAAAGAGGAGTCCTACTCCCGGTAGGAGTAGGACTCCCCCCTTGGCGCGCCGTCCTCCTAGGCCGGCCGCCTCCCCCCTTGCTCTTTTATATACGGGGCCAGGGGGGCACCTCTAGACACACAATTGATCTTTGATCTCTTAGCCGTGTGCGGTTCCCCCTCCACCATATTCCACCTCGGTAGTATCATAGCGGTGCTTATGCGAAGCCCTGCATCGGTAGCAAGATCAACACCGTTATCACGCTGTCGTGCTGACGGAACTCTCCCGCAAAGCTCTCCTAGATCGGATTTCGTGGGACGTCATTGAGCTAAACGTGTGCTGAACTCGGAGGTGTCGTACATTCGATACTTGATCGGTCGAATCGTGAAGATGTACGACTACATCAACCGTGTTGTGCTAACGCTTCCGCTTTTGGTCTTTGAGGGTACATGGACACCACTCTCCCCTCTCGTTGCTATGCATCACCATGATCTTACATGTGCGTAGGAATTTTTTTGAAATTACTACGTTCCCCAACAGTGGCATCCGAGCCTGGTTTTATGCGTAGATGTTATGTGCACGAGTAGAACACAAGTGAGTTGTGGGCGATACAAGTCATACTGCTTACCAGCATGTCATACTTTGGTTCGGCGGTATTGTTGGATGAAGCGGCCCAGACCGACATTACGTGTACGCTTATGCGAGACTGGTTCTACCGACGTGCTTTGCACATAGGTGGCTGGGGGTGTCCGTTTCTCCAACTTTAGTTGAACCGAGTGTGGCTACGCCCAGTCCTTGAGAAGGTTAAAACAGCACTAACTTGATGAACTATTGTTGTGGTTTTGATGCGTAGGTAAGAACGGTTCTTGCTCAGCCCGTAGCAGCCACGTAAAACTTGCAACAACATGGTAAAGGACGTCTAACTTGTTTTTGCAGGGCATGTTGTGATGTGATATGGTCAAGATATGATGCTAAATTTTATTGTATGAGATGATCATGTTTTGTAACAGAGTTATCGGCAACTGGCTAGAGCCATATGGTTGTCGCTTTATTGTATGCAATGCAATCGCCCTGTAATTGCTTTACTTTATCACTAAGCGGTAGCGATAGTCGTAGAAGCAATAGTTGGTGAGACGACAACGATGATACGATGGAGATAAAGGTGTCGCACCGGTAACGATGGTCATCATGACGGTGCTTCGGAGATGGAGATCACAAGCACAAGATGATGATGGCCATTCATATCACTTATATTGATTGCATGTGATGTTTATCCTTTATGCATCTTATTTTGCTTTGATTGACGGTAGCATTATAAGATGATCTCTCACCAAATTTCAAGATAAAAGTGTTCTCCCTGAGTATGCACCATTGCCAAAGTTCGTCGTGCCGAGACACCATGTTATGATCGGGTGTGATAAGCTCTATGTTCATCTACAACGGGTGCAAGCCAGTTTTGCACACACAGAATACTCGGGTTAAACTTGACGAGACTAGCATATGCAGATATGGCCTTGGAACACTGAGACCGAAAGGTCGAGCGTGAATCATATAGTAGATATGATCAATATAGTGATGTTCACCATTGAAAACTACTCCATTTCATGTGATGATCAGTTATGGTTTAGTTGATTTGGATCACGTGATCACTTAGATGATTAGAGAGATGTCTATCTAAGTGGGAGTTCTTAAGTAATATGATTAACTGAACTTGAATTTATCATGAACTTAGTACCTAATAGTATTTTACTTGTCTATGTTGTTGTAGATAGATGGCCCGTGCTATTGTTCCGTTGAATTTTAAGCGTTCCTTGAGAAAGCAAAGTTGAAAGATGATGGTAGCAATTACACGGACTGGGTCCATAACTTGAGGATTATCCTCATTACTACACAGAAGAATTACGTCCTGGAAGCACTGCTAGGTGCCGGGCCTGCTGCAGATGCAACTGACGACATTAAGAATGTCTGGCAGAGCAAAGTTGATGACTACTCGATAGTTCAGTGTGCCATGCTTTACGACTTAGAACCGGGACTTCAACGATGTTTTGAACGTCATGGAGCATATGAGATGTTCCAGGAGTTGAAGTTAGTATTTCAAGCAAATGCCCGGATTGAGAGATATGAAGTCTCCAATAAGTTCTATAGCTGCAAGATGGAGGAGAATAGTTCTGTCAGTGAACATATACTCAAAATGTCTGGGTATAACAATCACTTGATTCAACTAGGAGTTAATCTTCCGGATGATAGTGTCATCGACAGAATTCTTCAATCACCGCCACCAAGCTACAAGAGCTCCGTGATGAACTATAATATGCAAGGGATGAACAAGACAATTCCCAAGCTCTTTGCAATGCTACAGGCTGCGGAGGTAGAAATCAAAAAGGAGCATCAAGTGTTGATGGTCAACAAGACCACTAGTTTCAAGAAAAAGGGTAAAGGGAAGAAGAAGGGGAACTTCAAGAAGGACAGCAAACAAGTTGCTGCTCAAGAGAAGAAACCCAAGTCTTGACCTAAGCCTGAGACTGAGTGCTTCTACTAAAAGTAGACTGGTCACTGGAAACGGAACTGCCCCAAGTATTTGGCGGATAAGAAGGATGGCAAGGTGAACAAAGGTATATGTGATATACATGTTATTGATGTGTACCTTACCAGAGCTCGTAGTAGCACCTGGGTATTTGATACTGGTTCTGTTGCTAATATTTTCAACTCGAAATAGGGACTATGGATTAAGCGAAGACTGGGTAAGGACAAGGTGACGATGCACATGGGAAATGGTTCCAAAGTCGATGTGATCCCCGTCGGCACGCTACCTCTACATCTACCTTCGGGATTAGTTTTAGACATGAATAATTGTTATTTGGTGCTAGCGTTGAGCATGAACATTATATCTGGATCTTGTTTAATGCGAGACCGTTATTCATTTAAATATGAGAATAATGGTTGTTCTATTTATATGAGTATTATCTTTTATGGTTATGCACCCCTGAAGAGTGGTCTATTTTTAATGAATCTCGATAGTAGTGATACACATATTCATAATGTTGAAGCCAAAAGATGCAGAGTTGATAATGATAGTGCACCTTATTTGTGGCACTGCCGTTTGGGTCATATTGGAGTAAAGCACATGAAGAAACTCCATACTGATTGACTTTTTGAATCACTTGATTATGAATCACTTGGTACTTGCGAACCATGCCTCATGGGCAAGATGACTAAAACATTGTTCTCTGGAACTATGGAGCGAGCAACATATTTGTTAGAAATCATACATACTGATGTATGTGGTCCGATGAATATTGAGGCTCACAGCGGGTATCGTTATTTCTCACCTTCACAGATGATTTGAGCAGATATGGGTATATCTACTTAATGAAACACAAGTCTGAAACATTTGAAAAGTTCAAAGAATTTCAGAGTGAAGTGAAAAATCATCATAACAAGAAAATAAAGTTTCTACGATCTAGTCGTGGGGGAGAATATTTGAGTTATGAGTTTGGTCTACATTTGAAACAATGCGGAATAGTTTCGCAACTCACACCACCTGGAACACCACAACTGTAACACCCCGGATGTAACTTTCCATATTTGTAACTCCAACTCTTGCCATTTTCGGCTATGTGTTATGATATTCCCTCCATGGTTGGGTTTTCGGCTATGTTATGCATTTCATATCATGTTATCATGTGCATCTCATTTGCATACGCGTTCGTCTCATGCATCTGAGCATTTTCCCCATTGTCCGTTTTGCAATCCGACACTCCCACATGCACCGGCGTGCCCCTCTTGTCTCTTTTCGTGTGCGGGTGTTAAACGTTCTCGGAATGGACCGAGGTTTGCCAAGTGGCCTTGGTACACCACCGGTAGACCACCTGTCAAGTTTCGTTTCATTTGGAGGTCGTTTGATGCTCCAACGGTTAACCGAGTAACCGCAAAGGCCTCTTGTGTGTTGCAGCCCAAAACCCCTCCAAACAGCCCAATAACCCATCTAAGCCCCCTCCATGCTCTCCGGCGTTGGATCACGATCGTGTGGGCGAAAACTACACCTCATTTGGAGCCTCCTAGCTCCCTCTACCTATAAATATGTGCATCCCCCCGAATTTTCGCGCAGTCCAACCCTAGCCTAGCCCCTCTCCGCCGCCGGATAAATCCGGATCGGACCGGACGCGTCCGCGCCGCCGCGCGCCATCCAACCGCCGCCTGCCACGTCAGCAACCGCTGCCTCCCGCGCCGCCGGCCTGCCCGGGCCCGAGGCCGGCCCCCGCGGCCCGTCTCCCCACCGCCGCCGCCCGCGGGCGACCGCGCCCGAGCGCGCTGAGCGCCTCT
>NC_041387.1:633764204-633773713 GCF_002162155.2 Triticum dicoccoides
CCGCTTCGCCGGCCGCCAATGCCCGAGCTCGCCGCCGTCGAGTCCGGTCGCCGCCCCTGTGGGCGTCGCCCCGCCGTGCCGTCCCGTTCCGCGCCGCCCAATGCCGCGCCCTCGTCATCCGCGCCCGGATCTGGCGAGATCTGGCCGGATCCGTCCCGGAGCTACCTCGCCGGTGTCTTCCCCGGCTAACTCCGGCCACCACCGCACCATCTCCGGTGAGATCTCGTCGGGGTGGACGAGATCCACCCACTCCTCGAACCAAACGGCTTCCCCACGTCCCGATCCACTCCGTCCCGGAACCACCTCATCCCGCGTTGACTTTCGCGGAGGTGAAATTCCACCGTCCCGGAGCTCTATGTTATTTTTATGCCCTGTTCATCATGCCATATCGCCATGCTCGTTACTCCGATTTGTGCATAAAATATGTCAAAATGTTCACCATGAGATGAGCTTAATTTTGTTCCATTGTGCCATGCTTGTTTGAGTTCATCTTGATGCCTAAATAATCGTTGCAAGAGTGCTATATGATGTTAACTGCTGTCTGTTAACAGAACTTGGTGAATTGTCTTTTTCATTGCATTTTGCGTGTGCATCCTATGAGCATAAGCTCTACAGGTGCTTTGATCTACAACATGCCATATTTACAAAGGTGCTTTCCATGTATTTTTGTGATCAGTGTGCTGGCTAGAACAAGCATGCAAACTAGGCTTCGTGATGTTGCGGATTTCAGTCCCTGTTCTGCTGTTATTTTGATGCCATGTAAACCTGATGCTACAGTGATATACATGCTTGTTTTGGAATACTTCATTAAGGATGTTTTGAACATACGGTTATGCTATATCTAACCATGCCCCTGTTTGCAATTATGGAGTGCCCTAGCATGTCTTGTTCTTGCTCTACTTTTGCTATAAAATGTTTCTGGCAGAATGTTAACATGTTATTCCATATTGCCATGGTTGGTGCTAGTGATACATGCATCCTATGAAGTTGCTCTTGCCATGGTTAGCTTCATGAACATGTCATCTTGCTGTTGGCATTCTTGTTTTGTCATGAAACACTTTGTGATGAGTGGATTGAGCTCGCAAAGATGCCTTCATAAGTCTGAATCTGTTAACGAAACTTGCTATGTTTACATAGGTGCCATTATATCTTCTGATCCTTTTTGGCTCATGTTCAGTAAGGGACTTTTGTTCTATGCATTTAGTAGATTCATGCCACGCCTTGTTTTGCTATGTTATGTTCCTGTAGCATGTTGATTGCTTGCTCTAAACATTGCTACCTGATGCTGTTTATGCCATGTTCAGTATTTTCACCAAGTCTGTGAAGCTGATATCTTTTGCACTTTTTACATGCTTGTTTGAACCTGTTATTGTGTGATCTAGCCATAGCTCAGTGTTCATGTTTTGTCAATCATCTCTTGTAGATCACTTCCATGTGCTTCGTTGCTATGTTGGAGTACAGTAGCTTAGTTCTTGTTGCATGCTAAGTAGCATCATGCTGTTAATCGTAGATTTGTGTCATTCTTGTTTTGCTTGCCATTTGCAAACCGTGCATCCGTTTCCGGTGATCTTTATATCGATTTCAACCGAAATCACCTCATCTTTCCAGCGGCATACTTGGTTTGCCAAGTTTATGCCTTGATAATTCTTTTCCTTATGGAGCACGCTTATGCATTGCATATCATATCTTGCATATCATGTCATGTATTGCATCATGTTACTTGTGCATTGCACCGTGATTGATTGTTGTTCCATTGCTTGTGTTCTTTCCTTGGGTAGAGCCGGGAGACGAGTACGTGAATGAGGAACCTGTTGAGTACGCTAACGAGGATCAAGCTTTCGACAACTCTGAGAACTTTGCACGCAAGATGACCATACCCTCGAAATCACTTCTATCTTTGCTTTGCTAGTTGTTCGCTCTATCGCTATGCTTACGCTACCTACCACTTGTTTATCATGCCTCCCATATTTCCATGTCAAGCCTCTAACCATCCTTTCCTAGCAAACCGTTGTTTGGCTAAGTTACCGCTTTGCTCAGCCCCTCTTATAGCATTGCTAGTTGCAGGTGAAGATGAAGTTGGTTCCATGTTGGAACATAGATATTTTTGGGATATCACAATATCTCTTATTTAATTAATGCATCTATATACTTGGTAAAGGGTGGAAGGCTCGGCCTTATGCCTGGTGTTTTGTTCTACTCTTGCCGCCCTAGTTTCCGTCATACCGGTGTTATATTCTTGATTTTGCGTTCCTTACGCGGTTGGGTGATTTATGGGACCCCCTTGACAGTTTGCTTTGAATAAAACTCCTCCAGCAAGGCCCAACCTTGGTTTTACCATTTGCCACCTAAGCCTTTTTCCCTTGGGTTTTCGTGATCCCGAGGGTCATCTTTATTGTAATCCCCGGGCCAGTGTTCCTCCGAGTGCTGGCCCAACCTGGGCGATGTCCGGCGCCCCCTGGGCAACCAGGGTCTATGCAAACCCGACGTCTTGCCCATCCGGTGTGCCCTGAGAACGAGATACGTGCGACTCCTATCGGGATTTGTCGGCACATCGGGCGGCTTTGTTGGTCTTGTTTTACCATTATCGAAATGTCTTGTAAACCGGGATTCCGAGACTGATCGGGTCTTCTCGGGAGAAGGAATATCCTTCATTGACCGTGAGAGCTTGTGATGGGCTAAGTTGGGACACCCCTGTAGGGTATTATCTTTCGAAAGTCGTGCCCGCGGTTATGTGGCAGATGGGAATTTGTTAATGTCCGGTTGTAGAGAACTTGACACTTGACTTAATTAAAATGCATCAACCGCGTGTGTAGCCGTGATGGTCTCTTTTCGGCGGAGTCCGGGAAGTGAACACGGTTTGGGTTATGTATGAACGTAAGTAGTTTCAGGATTACTTCTTGATCACTTCTAGCTTCTCGACCGATGCGTTGCTTCTCTTCTCGCTCTCACTTGCGTATGTTAGCCACCCTATATGCTTAGTGCTTGCTGCAGCTCCACCACCTTACCCCTTTCCTACCCATGAGCTTAGTCTTGATCTCGCGGGTGTGAGACTGTTGAGTCCTCGTGACTCACAGATTCTACCAAAACAGTTGCAGGTGCCGAGGATACCTATGCAGGTGATGCAACCGAGCTCAAGTGGGAGTTCGACGAGGACCTTGGTCGTTACTACGTTTCGTTTCTTGATGATCAGTAGTGGAGCCCAGTTGGGATGATCGGGGATCTAGCATTTGGGGTTATCTTCTTTTCATTTGGATTTGGTCGTAGTCGGTCTATGAGTGTCCTTTGAATGATGTATGAATTTATTCATGTATTGTGTGAAGTGGTGATTGTAAGCCAACTCTCTTTATCCCATTCTTGTTCATTACATGGGATTGTGTGAAGATGACCCTTCTTGCGACAAAACCTACAATGCGGTTATGCCTCTAAGTCGTGCCTCGACACGTGAGAGATATAGCCGCATCGTGGGCGTTGCAACAACGTAATAGTGTGTTCGAACGTCGTAATCGTACCTTACTAGATATGGTGCGATCTATAATGTCTCTTACTGATTTACCGCTATCATTTTGGGGTTATGCTTTAGAGACGGCTGCATTCACGTTAAATAGGGCGCCATCAAAATCCGTTGAGACGACGCCTTATGAACTATGGTTTGGCAAGAAACCAAAGTTGTCGTTTCTTGAAGTTTGGGGCTGCGATGCTTATGTGAAAAAGCTTCAACCTGATAAGCTCGAACCCAAATCGGAGAAATGTGTCTTCATAGGATACCCAAAGGAAACTGTTGGGTACACCTTCTATTACAGATCCTAAGGCAAGACATTTGTTTCTAAAAATGGATCCTTTCTAGAGAAGGAGTTTCTCTCGAAAGAAGTGAGTGGGAGGAAAGTAGAACTTGACGAGGTAACTGTACCTGCTCCCTTATTGGAAAGTAGTTCATCACAGAAACCAGTTCCTGTGACGCCTACACCAATTAGTGAGGAAGCTAATGATATTGATCATGAAAGTTCAGATCAAGTTACTACCGAACCTCGTAGGTCAACCAGAGTAAGATACACACCAGAGTGGTACGGTAATCCTACTCTGGAGGTCATGTTACTTGACCATGGCGAACCTACGAACTATGAGGAAGTGTTGATGAGTCCAGATTCCGCAAAATGGCTTGAGGCCATGAAATCTGAGATGGGATCCATGTATGAGAACAAAGTGTGGACTTTGGTTGACTTGCCCGATGATCGGCAAGCCATCGAGAATAAATGGATCTTCAAGAAGAAGACTGACGCTGATGGTAATGTTACTGTCTACAAAGCTCGACTTGTTGTGAAAGGTTTTCGACAAGTTCAAGGGGTTGACTATGATGAGACTTTCTCACCCGTAGCGATGCTTAAGTCTATCCGAATCATGTTAGCAATTGCCGCATTTTATGATTATGAAATTTGGCAGATGGATGTCAAAACTGCATTCCTGAATGGATTTCTGGAAGAAGAGTTGTATATGATGCAACCAGAAGGTTTTGTCGATCCAAAAAGTACTAACAAAGTGTGCAAGCTCCAGCGATCCATTTATGGACTGGTGCAAGCCTCTCAGAGTTGGAATAAATGCTTTGATAGTGTGATCAAAGCATATGGTTTTATACAAACTTTTGGAGAAGCCTGTATTTACAAGAAAGTGAGTGGGAGCTCTATAGCATTTCTAATATTATATGTGGATGACATATTGTTAATTGGAATTGATATAGAGTTTCTAGATAGCATAAAAGGATACTTGAATAAAAGTTTTTCAATGAAAGACTCGGTGAAGATGCTTATATATTGGGCATCAAGATCTATAGAGATAGATCAAGACGCTTGATTGGACTTTCACAAAGTACATACCTTGATAAAGTTTTGAAAAAGTTCAAAATGGATCAAGCAAAGAAAGGGTTCTTGCCTGTAATACAAGGTGTGAAGTTGAGTCAGACTCAATGCCCGACCACTTCAGAAGATAGAGAGAAAATGAAAGATGTTCCCTAAGCTTCAGCCATAGGCTCTATCATGTATGCAATGTTGTGTACCAGACCTGATGTGTGACTTGCTATTAGTTTAGCAGGGAGGCACCAAAGTAATCCAGGAGTGGATCACTGGATAGCGGTCAAGAACATCCTGAAGTACCTGAAAAGGACTAAGGATATGTTTCTCGTTTATGGAGGTGAAAAAGAGCTATTCGTAAATGGTTACGTCGATGCAAGCTCTCACACTGATCCGTACGATTCTAAATCGCAAACCGGATACGTGTTTATATTGAACCGAGGAGCTGTCAGTTGGTGCAGTTCTAAACAAAGCGTCGTGGCGGGATCTACGTGTGAAGCGGAGTACATAGCTACTTTGGAAGCAGCAAATGAAGAAGTCTGGATGAACGAGTTCATATTCGATCTAGGTGTCATACCTAGTGCATCGGGTCCAATGAAAATCTTTTGTGACAATACTGGTGCAATTGCCTTGGCAAAGGAATCCAGATTTCACAAGAGAACCAAGCACATCAAGAGACGCTTCAACTCCATCCGGGACCAAGTCTAGGTGGGAGACATAGAGATTTGCAAGATACATACGGATCTGACTGTTACACAGCCGTTTACTAAGCCTCTTCCACGAGCAAAACATGATCAACACCAAGGCTCCATGGGTGTTAGAAACATCACTGTGTAATCTAGATTATTGACTCTAGTGCAAGTGGGAGACTGAAGGAAATATGCCCTAGAGGCAACAATAAAGTTATTATTTATTTCCTCATATCATGATAAATGTTTATTGTTCATGCTAGACTTATATTAACCAGAAACATAATACATCTGTGCATACATAGACAGACATAGTGTCACTAGTATGCCTCTACTTGACTAGCTCATTGATCAAAGATGGTTGAGTATCCTAACCATAGATATGAGTTATCATTTGATCAATGGGATCACATCATTAGAAGAATGATGTGATTGACTTGACCCATTCCGTTAGCTTAGCACTTGATCATTTAGTATGTTGCTATTGCTTTCTTCATGACTTATACATGTTCCTATGACTATGAGATTATGTAACTCCCGCTTACTGGAGTAACACTTTGTGTGCTACCAAACGTCACAACGTAACTGGGTGATTATAAAGGTGCTCTACAGGTGTCTCTGAAGGTACTTGTTGAGTTGACGTATTTCGAGATTAGGATTTGTCACTCCGATTGTCGGAGAGGTATCTTTGGGCCCTCTCGGTAATGCACATAACTATAAGCCTTGCAAGCAATGTAGCTAATGAGTTAGTTGCGGGATGATGCATTACGTAATGAGTAAAGAGACCTGCCGGTAACGAGATTGAACTAGGTATTGAGATACCGGCAATCGAATCTCGGGCAAATAACATACCGATGACAAAGGGAACAAATTATGTTCTTATGCGGTTTGACCGATAAAGATCTTCGTAGAATATGTAGGAACCAATATGAGCATCCAAATTCCGCTATTGGTTATTGGCCGGAGACGTGTCTCGGTCATGTCTACATAGTTCTCGAACCCGTAGGGTCTGCACGCTTAAAGTTTGGTGACGATCGGTATTATGAGTTTTTGTGTTTTGATGTACCGAAGGTAGTTCAGAGTCCCGAATATGATCATGGGCATGACGAGGAGTCTCGAAATGGTCGAGACGTAAAGATCGATATATTGGATGACTATGTTCGAACACCAGAATGTTTTCGGAAGGTTTCGGACATATACCGAAGTATCGGGGGGTTAACGGAACCCCCCGGGGGTTTTAGTGGGCCTCATGGGCCCTAGTGGAGAAGAGGAGGGTCGGCCAGGGCAGGCCGCACACCCCCTCCCCCTCTAGTCTGAATTGGACAAGGAGGGGGCGGCGCCCCCCTTTCCTTCCTCTCTCTCTCCCTTTCCCCCTTCCCCTACGACTACAAGGAAAAGAGGAGTCCTACTCATGGTGGGAGTAGGACTCCCCCCTTGGCGCGCCCTCCTCCTAGGCCGGCGGCCTCCCCCCTTGCTCCTTTATATACGGGGGCAAGGGGCACGTCAAGACACACAATTGATCTTTGATCTCTTAGCACTAGTAGAAAAGGGGGCAATAGTCCAG
Organism: Triticum dicoccoides; assembly: GCF_002162155.2. Classification (NCBI taxonomy): domain Eukaryota; kingdom Viridiplantae; phylum Streptophyta; class Magnoliopsida; order Poales; family Poaceae; genus Triticum; species Triticum dicoccoides. The sequence continues at coordinate 633,771,299 of NC_041387.1, forward strand.
GCCGGTCCAGCCCATTAGTCCCGGTTCAATCCAGAACCGGGACCAATGGGGGCATTGGACCCGGTCCTTGAGCCCCGGGGGCCGGTCGGGCCACGTGGGCCATTGGTCCCGGTTCGGCTGGACCTATTGGTCCCGGTTGGTGGGACGAACCGGGACCAATGCGCCCCGCTCCTGGCCCACCACCATTGGTCCCGGTTGGTGGGACGAACCGGGACCAAAGGGTTGGTCCTCGTTGCGGCCAGAGTTTAGTCCCACCTCGCCAACCGAAGGGGAATCGGACCGGTTTATAAGCCCCTCCCTCTCTGCCATATTGAGCTCCTCTAAAAATGAAAATAGATGCCCTTATATAGGGAAATTCGCCTAAATTCATACGGATTTCGTTTGAAATTTGTTATGAATTTAAGTTAATTTTCCTCTATAAGCGCATCTATGCTCATTTCTGAGTAGTTTTTTATATTTTTTTTTCTTTTCTGCTATATTTATTTTTTTCTTTTTATTTCTGAGTTGTAATAAGCCATTAAAAATAAGGATATATGCTCCTTTTTTAGTACAGTTAACCACAACTATTTTTTGCTTCTATTCATTTCTGAGTAGTTTTCTATATAGTTTCTTTTTTTCTTTTCTGTTATATTTATTCTTTTGTTTTTATTTCTGAGTTGTAATAAGTCATTAGAAATAAGCATCTATGCTATTTTTTTAGTAAAGTCAATCAAAATTATTTTTTCTTCTATTTATTTCTGAGTGGTTTTTTATATAGTTTTTTTTCTTTTCTGCTACATTTATTTTTTTTCTTTTTATTTCTGAGTTGTAATAAGTCATTAAAAATAAAAAAGAGGCGCAATGCTTGTTAAGACGAAGCCGCTCCCCCGGAGCAATACGAGTGGGTCAACGGTAGTCACACGACGATGCCTTCATCATGGTAACGACATGGAACGCCGCCATCGCCCGCCGTCAGCTCGGTTTTCACCGGCAACTACGTCTCCCCGACTCGCAGCTGGTGCCAGATGACGGATCCCGAGATTCGAACACCCAGCCTCAGGCCGACCACCTCTGACTGAAGAGATGACCACCATCTATGCTCATTTTTTAGTAAAGTTAATCATAACTATTTTTTCTTCTATTTATTTTTGAATTGTAATAAGTCATTAAAAATAAGCATATACGCTCATATTTTAGTAAAGTTAATCACAACTACTTTCTTTTCTTTTTATTTTTGAGTTGTAATAAGTCATTACAAATAAGCATCTATGCTCCTTTTTTAGTACAGTTAATCACAACTATTTTTTGCTTCAATTCATTTCTGAGTATCTTTTTATATAGTTTTTTTTCTTTTCTGCTATATTTATTTTTTTCTTTTTATTTCTGAGTTGTAATAAGTCATTAAAAATAAGCATCTATGCTCATTTTTTAGTACAGTTAATCACAACTATTTTTTGGTTCAATTCATTTATGAGTAGTTTTCTATATAGTTTTTTTCTTTTCAGTTATTTTTTTTCTTTTTATTTCTCAGTTGTAATAAGTCATTAAAAATAAAAAAGAGGCGCAATGCTTGTTAATTTGCTTCAAGCCTTTCGGAATAGTGTCAACTGCACTGCACATAGCTCTGTGCAGTCTACCATATTCCTCAAGGCTTGAAGCTAACCAACGTGCAGGAGCATTGAGCCTCTTCGTCATCATCTCTGCACTCAGGGCTTATAAACAGCTGTGAGTGCCTCTCGCTTGGCGAGGTGGGACTAAAAAAACAGCTGCAGGAAGAATCAAAATAAAATAAATAAAATAAAAAAAAGTGCCACCTAAAGGGCTACCACGGCCTGAATACGACTAGAAACCCAATAATGGGCCAGGATTCAGGCCCGCAATAGGTCCAATAGGCCCACAGGCACACATAGTGCGTTTAGGCCCGTAAGCCTGCATTTGAGAGGAGCTCGAGAGGGCAGCAGGACTGGTGCTTATAAACCACTCTCGAGCTCCCTCAGCTAGCGAGGTGGGACTAAACTTTCGTGCCGCGACGCGGGCAGCACATGGCCTTTAGTCCCGGTTGGTACCACCAACCGAAACTAAAGGGGTGCATTGGTACCGGTTCGTGGCACCAACCGGTACCAATGCCCCCCCTTTAGTCCCGGTTGGTGCCAACAACCGGGACCAAAGGTCTTCGTTTCCCGCCCTTTGGGCTGCTGAAAAGAGGCATTTGGTCCCGGTTGGTGGCTCCAACCGGGACTAAAGGGGGCATTAGTCCCGGTTGGAGACTCCAACCGGGACCAATGCTCTTGCTATATGTACTGGACTTAGCAGTTTTCGCCAAATTTCATCTCTTTCTCGTCCCTGCCCTGAGCCTCTGCTCCTCGTCGCCGTCGCCGCCGAGCCCGCCCCACGCCGCCCCGAGCCCGCCGTCCCCGTCGCCGCCCCGAGCCCGCC
>NC_041387.1:633773757-633822278 GCF_002162155.2 Triticum dicoccoides
CCCGTCGCCGCCCCCGAGCCCGCTGTCCTCGTCGCCCCTGCCCCGTGCCACCCCGAGCCCGTCGTCGCCCCTGCACCGCGCCGCCTCGATGCCGAGAGCGTTTTTTATTTTTGTTAGATTTTTTAGATTCTTTTTGTAGTTCATAGATGTTTTTTGTTAGGTTAGATGTGTAGTAATTTAGATATGTAGTTCATAGATTTTTTTGTTAGATTAGATTTTTTTTGTTAGATTACATGTGTAGTAATTAATTTGTTCATATTATGTTAGATTTTTTTGTTAGATTAATTAGATTTTTTTGTTAGACTAGATATGTGTAGTAATTAATTTGTTCATATTATGTTAGATTTTTTTCTGTTAATAGATTTTTTTGGTGATATTATTATTGAATATGCATGTTTGGTGATATTATTGTTAATAGATTTTTTTGGTGATATTTAGATTGTGTAATTAATTTTGTTCATAGAATTTTAATTATTTTACTATATATAGAAGTAGTTTGTTTTTAGTAAGTACTACTAATTTATTTATAGTAAGTGCTTAGTAGTTGAACTACATAGTTGATTTTATTAATAAAACTACTTTTATTTAACTATATATAGAAGTAGTTCCCGCGTCGACGTCGGCGATGCCTATCCCGCATCCTCGTCGTCGTCGACTCGGCGGTGGAGGCCTGCTTGATCAGGGCCATGTTCGGGACTGGGCTCCGCCGGGTTGGTATTGGGAGGTGCTACCTTCCGGGGGACGTAGGTTGGTGAGGAGGCAGCCCGTTGTTGAGCCGATCCTTGTTTGGTGGCGGTCGCGTGGGCCAGTGACGGTGGTGAGGCATCCGGACACCGCGGAGGTGGTACGTCACCGTGTCAGCGAGGAGGACAAGCACGTCCGTCGCTACATGGTTGCATTGGAGGGGAGGTTCGACAATACCTGGCAGGTTCTTCAAGGATCTCACTGGAGCTATGATCATGTGATGGTTCCTTATCTTTGGGTGTCCACCGCCCGCGTCGATACCCGTCGGGAGCTACGGTTCTAGTTGTATTAGTGATAATATTCGACGATGTACGGACACCAAGAGATGATGTACTTTTGCTTATAATTATTGAATGCATGCTAATTTGAATACTATACTTTATTTTATGATTTGGTTTTGCTTATTTTATGATTTGGTTTTGCTTATTGAATGCTCATATTGGATAATTTCTCCTTCATTCCCGTGTGCTAGACAATTTGATATAATTAATAATGCATTCGGGAATGAAAGGAGGAGCTACGTACATCGATCATCGATACTCAATCCGTGATTAATAATAATGATCTAGTTTAATATTTGAATTATGAACGTATAGGCCGGAAATGTCGTACTCATCGGACGACGAAAACCGCCCGGGGGAGTGCGACTGGTGCCACGACGACCGATGTATCTGCGACAGGTTCATTGTGCTGGACGAAGATCGGCGCTTCAGCATTAAGCTCGAGGAGACCTTCGATGTTCATACGGTACGCAACCGACGATAATAGTTTTTTATCGTAATTACTCATGACTTCAACTATTTTAATCATGACAATATTTTTCATCTTTTCCAATTCGACTAGCTTATCCCATGCTTTGCAAGACGCTATGTCTTGGAGAGGATGGGTTTTGAAGACCATGAAAGTTTCGAAACCAAAAAAATTATCCTAAGTACCCATCATGGTGTGGATTTTCAAGTAAAGTTGTACAATGCTCAGAGTGTAACCCATTTTGGTTGCAAAAATTGGGAAGCACTTTGCAAGATGTATGGTTTTGATGAGGGTATGCTTGTTACCATGGATCTTGGTGATCCTACAATCGAGCAAGAGAGACCTACCATTTTCGTCCTTGTGGATACACCTTCAATTCTTCCCCCATGTGAGCTTAACATAGTTATTAAGTAATTTATATTGTTTATTTGAAAATAGTTGACAACTTATTCTCCATTGACAGCTTATTTTCATTCTTCAAAGAATGTGCAGAAGATGGTAGACAGAACCTACTACACCGAAGGCTCCGAACTAACTTATCAGGAGAAAAATCATCTGGTCGAATTTTGTACTGATCTTGAGAATTACAATGTCTACAATCGAACTCCTCAATATTATGGTCAATACGTGCCACTAGTGCACGTGTTGAACTACGGTAACTACCATGGAGATACCCTGGTATGATTTTTTACTATTACAACATTCGTGCATCTTTTTGCACACTTCTAAAACTAGTACATCATATCATTGCTAACTACGAAGTTATTACTATGTTTTTCAACAGATAATCCCAAATGATTGTGTGCCTCATATGATGTATACACGGGGTAGCCTTCATGTTTTGAACATACACCCAGGTCGTCCTACGAATCTCAACTGTCCATACCGGGTTTCTAAAAGAAGTGGAGACATGATAATCAAAGAATGGAAAAAATGTATGGACAGTCGTAAGGAGCTTCTTGGAAGCAACATTCAGCGAAGGGCAAACATTGGAGACAGGATGATCGCCATTCTTCATAATGGAGAGTCAGGGTCTATATTGTTTTATGCTATTTTACCTTAAGGGTGTTTAGGTCCTACCTGATACTGATGCATGTGCTAAGAACAATTATGTAGGGTTGGGTTCGATGACTATGAGGATGATGATCGTATGACTTATTATTAATAACGAGTAGAAGTTGTATATGATGATGCATGATTAGTAGGACTTGTTATTATATATATATATATATATATGATGATGTATGATGCAAGCATGCATGAGCATTTTATATCTGGGGGGTGCAATGAACATAGCAGCAGCGTTGATAAACCAAGGACGAAGATATAAGAGAGGACACTTCTCTCTATTAGCTAGCTATAATAACAACCTAAAAATAACCCCTAAAGCAGCCACTTTTAAAAAAATTGACTTTTGGTCCCGGTTGGAGCCACCAACCGGGACCAAAGGCCCCCTGACTGGGATGGGCGCACAGGGCCACGTGGAGGCACATTGGTCCCGGTTCTGGTTTGAACCGGGACTAATGGGTGGAGGTATTAGTAACGACTCATTAGTCCCGGTTCATGGACCGGGACTAAAGGCCCTTACGAACCGGGACTAATGGATGGTTTTCTACTAGTGTAGCCGTCTGCGGTGCCCCCCTCCACCATATTCCACTTCGGTAATATCGTAGCGGTGCTTAGGTGAAGCCCTGCGCTGGTAGCAACATCAACACCGTCATCACGCCGTCGTGCTGAAGGAACTCTCCCGCAAAGCTCTGCTGGATCAGAGTTCGTGGGATGTCATCGAGCTGAACGTGTGCTGAACTCGGAGGTGCCGTACGTTCGGTACTTGATCGGTCGGATCGTGAAGATGTACGACTACATCAACCGCGTTGTGCTTCCGCTTCCGCTTTTGGTCTACGAGGGTACATGGACAACACTCTCCCCTATCATTGATATGCATCACCATGATCTTACGTGTGCGTAAGAAATTTTTTGAAATTACTGCGTTCCCTAACATTCTCCCCTTTTCTTTGTCTCCACAACCATCTTGTAAGCTAAGCGGACACTGAATATTCCTCATTTCTGGTAAGGCCGTGATAAAAAATCATCCATAGTTCTCAAGATGGGTATTTGCAAAATTACTTGCACGTCACAAGGCAAAAGACTTCCTCTGCCTATCACATCATGTGTTTGAGCTATCTATGAGCTCCGAAACCATCTATAGTGGATCATCCACACGGCATACTAGTGGCTTTAACATACCGTCTTGCGGTAGCCAGTTCGCATTCCATATGCTTGTGGTGACTCCATTACCTATACGCTTTATAATTCCATGTTTCATTATATCCCTCCCTTCAACTATCGATCCCAAATTTGTGATTTGCATATGACCAATGGAGTAATGGGCTTTGGACAATTATAAGCAAAGGGTTGACTCAAAAATATAGGAAATATTTATCCCAAAACAAGACAGCACATAAGAAAGAGAGCATCAATTTTGAAGCGGTGTTTCCTATTCAGCACCACAGGCGCTCATTTTTATGCATTTCGCAAACTGGTGTCTGCACCGCCCGTTGCTGGGCCGGCCCCATTACTCTGTATTTTAATCCAACAAAAAAGTGTGTACTAGGTGGGATTCAAACCAGTGACTTGATGTTTCTAAGGACGCAACGGTAACTATCCAGCCACCTCTTTGGACGTCCAGATTAGATTCTTTTTATTTGATTACTTACTCCTTTTTTGAACGGTTTTGCTCAGTTTTTTCTTTTTATTTTTTTCCTTTTTATTTTTTCTCATTCTTACTCTTTTTTCATAAATTTTGATGAACTATTTATCAAATTTGATGATTTTGTTTTCAAATTTGATGATTTTTTTAAAATCGATGAACTTTTTTCAAATTCGATGAACCTTTTCCAAAATTGATGAACTTTTATCAAATTCGATGAACATTTTTTCAAATTCGATGAACATTTTCCCAAAAGCAGCAAACTTTTTTTTCAAAATCAATTTACTTTTTCAAATCGAATGAAAATTTTCCAAAATTGTTGAACTTAGAACCAGCAACCTAGGCCTCGAGTAATGTTGTGGTAACCATTACACCAACTAGCCTGATCTGTCAACTTACATCTTCTCCCTCATATTCTTATTTCTTCTTTCCTTTTCCTTTTTTTGTTTTTCGTTTTTGTTTTCCATTTTTTTCTTCTACTTTCCTGGTTCGATGTCTTTGTTTCAAATTCGTGAACTTTTTTCTTCAAAATCGATGAATTGTTTTTCAAATTCAATGAACTTTTTCCAAGTTCGATGAATTTTTTTCTCAAATTTGATGATTTTTTTGAAAATCCATTAACTTTTTTCCAATTTGATGAACTATTTTTCAAATTCGATGAACTATTTTCAAGTTCGACAAACCTTTTTTGAAAATCCATTAACTTTTTCAATTTTGATGAATGTTTTTCAAAATCAATGAACTTTTTTTGAATTTGATGTTTTTTATTTGATGAAATTTTCTCAAATTTGATGAACTTTTCTCAAATTCAGTGATTTTTCTGTTAGAAATCCTTGAACATATTTTAAAATTTGTTGAACTTTGCTTGAAAATTGATGAACTTTTTTTGAAAATTAATGAACTATTTTTAGCTTTGTGAACTTTTCTTCCAAAATGAAGAAATTTTTTCAAAATTCATGAACTTTTTCAAATTCATGTTTTTTTAATAATTAAGAAAAATAAGCGATACAATAGATGATTCTGAGAAATAAAATAGTGTGGCAACATTGTTTATTAAGCAGTTGCCGCTGTTAATAATCACTATCCACAGGATAGCTCGAGTGGCTAGTAGCACTCGTACGTGAACTCCAAGGTCGTGAGTTTGAGACCTCCAGAGATCGATTTTTTTTTTTTGCGAAGCGTTCGCTGCTCAGCGTGATTCGTGGGCCGGCCCAACTCACCGCCGGAGTGCCTGGGAGAAGTTCGGGCGCCTGCCTGAAGCGCGGAAAATCCTGGGACTTCCTATCTGCCGCATTATGCAGCAGATAGTCCAGGCTTCGCATATGGCAGTCCCACGACTGGGCTGGCCCAGGAAGGCAGCGATCAGTGTAAAAAAATAAATGATTAAAAACGCAGCGCTTCAGCCAGGATTCGAACCGTGACCGCAAGCCTGTAGACATGCGTAGCTAGCGACTACACCAGACTTTGTACGCTGGTGAAATTGCAATCTTTAGAGATTGCAATTTCACCAGCGTACAAAGTCTGGTGTAGTGGCTAGCTACCCATGTCTACAGGCTTGCTGTCACGGTTCGAATCCTGGCTGAAGCGCTGCGTTTTTAATCATTTATTTTTTACACTGATCGCTACCTTTCTGGGCCAGCCCAGTCGAGGGACTGCCATATGCGAAGCCTGGACATGCGGCAGATAGGAAGTCCCTGAAGCGCCGCATAGGAGCTCCCTTTTGTAGCGGCAATCAACAGACACTAAAATCAGACTGGCCCAAATTTAAAATTAACAGACACGACTCACATCTTTACCTACTAATAAACCAGCTAATGCTTCTGGTCGTCCGTCATCGGCATTTTTACAGAAAATCCCTTGACTTTTATGAAAATATACCCGCAGTCCAGTAAATAAGTGGGGAAAACGTTTCGTGTGTCTGCCCCACGGACGCGCTTGAAAAAGAAAAAGAAAAAGAAAAACCCACCCCGAATCGAGCGACTGCGTCTCCCACCCCATCTGAATCCGCTGCCTCGCCGCCGCCGGCCCGCATCCTCCGCCGCGCCGTGCTGCCGTCCTCCCCGCACCCCGGCCTGCCTCCTCTCCGCCGCGCCCTCCTCCCCGCTCCGTGCTGCCGTCCTTCCCGCACCCCGGCCTGCCTCCTCTCCGCCGCGCCCTCCTCCCCGCGCCGTCCAAGTCCTCGCGCGGTTCGCCGACGCCGTGGCCCAGGCCGCCGCGCTCCGGGCCTGCACCGGCGGGCTCGAGCACGCGCCGCCGACCGCGACGGGCTGCTCAACACGCTCCGCGCCGCCACGGTAAACGGCCGGGAGGAGGAGGAGTACGCGCAGGAGGCGGGGCGGTGTCAGAATCGCGCGCGTTGGATCCGGCCGATGGTTACGGCGACACGGACGCGGATGCTCTGGCCGCGGCCGCCGCGCTCTATGCCCCGCCCCTGCTTGCCGAGCCCTGCCTCTCCGGATCTCCAGCCATGTATGCTGCTGGGGACCTTGCAGGTCCATGCTCGTCGGCGAGGGGGAGCGCAGACAGCAGCCTAGCCCGTCACCGTCAGTAACATGGCAGTAGGCCTCTTCTCCCCTTCTCAGTTTACAGCAGCATGCCACACTCTCAGGCTCCTGTCCCCCGTCGTTAGCACACCGATTCAGAGGCAGAGGCTGACTTGCATCTCGTGGACACAGAGGAGGAAGCCTAAGATCAATCTCAAAAGTTGTTATCATTGTTCTCAGCCAGCGATGCATAGGGGAATTGTTTGCTCATCTATGTGTTAAAATCTGGACCTCTTCATCAACGACTTCAATAAGGATGAGATCAAGCTGCGTCTGCTGCTCTGTCCACCACAACAATTTTGGAATGCATTAACTTTTATCTGCCCAGGTTGAATCCTTCATTCCTCATTCTCATCCTAATTTCTTGATGTTGGGCAAGACACTCCAGATGAGTTGCTAACATCAAAAGGCTTCAGTTCTAACTAGAAGAAATTTTGCTTAGGAATATTTTATCAGTTTTGTGGTCAATTAATCAACTGGTGTTACAATAAAAGCAAGAAAGTGATGCAAGTTCTTTGGGATATATGCACTGGAAAATATATGAACACTGTTGGCCCAAAATCACAGGGCCCCACTAAATTGTTGGCCATTTGGCCTCATGATTTTAATGATAATCGTTCTACCATGAATTTTGTCTTCCGCTAACATTTCAACAGTACTGTGTGCTGTAGCAGTATACATCTGAAAGAGTTTCCTCCTATGCCATGGATCCGGTGTAGCGCTCCAGTGAGAAATAATCAATGGTGTACTTATCCCCTTTACATGTTCTTTATTTACATTTTTTACATTGAATTCTAAGCTAAGTGCTTAGTCTTTTGTTACTTGCAGCCTTGCAGGCAGGAACATGAGCATTCATATCTGGGAGTTCCGAAGAAGGCGTTGACCCCATTATATATATTGCTGCTCTCTGCCAGAAACCAAACAAATAACACTTCTATGATGCTGCTCACTGATTGATACTAAATACGAGTATATGGCTTGTTCTCGAGGATAGTTATCACTTTTTGATTCATATGGAATTTGAGGATATGGATGACACTGGTTTGTTTCTTTCACTACTAAAATTCTGTCCACCATTAGCTTACGGGCAATGCTCCAGATCCACGCGAACATGCCCGAGTAAATGCTCTTTATGATTCCATGTTCTTATGTAATAAGACTTGATGTGTTTTATCTTCCAATAATTCAGACACGGGCCTTCCACAACTTGATACAAGCTGCTGACAAGAGTTAGAGGGTTAGGTTTGATATTATTATTTGTTGTATGACTATTTGTTCTCATTATGGCACACCTTATTTATCTTTTATTCAGTTACATAGCTTGCCTGTACTACTTGAAACATAATTATACTGTGTACATTTAGTGGATACTATTGTTGAGTAAAAACGAAATTCGAACTTCAAATTACATACTGGATTTAGATTGTTTCCTTAGAAACCAAGAGTTCTTTTTTTGATGAAACTGCCAGATTGGCTTTTCATTCATGAAGAAGGGGTGTAGTACAAGGTGTTTCTCAAAAATACAGGGTAGTAGAGCTGCATACGAACTGTATGCAGGAAATATACAGTGGAACATAACTGAAGCATCTCTAATATGTCTCCCTTGGTTTTTGAATCAGCTGGTTAAAACCCAAGATATCATTTGCGGTTCCCAGTAGTTGTTTACTAGAGGTATCCACGATCCTTTAGAAATTAGAAGTGATAAGAAAAAAAAGTGGAACTGAACTGAAGCTATTTCTGTTAGTATTGTCTACGTCTCCTTGACCTTTCACGGGAATCTGATGTAACCATCCTGCAACCTGCAAATACTATAGATGATATGCAGAGAAGATTTCAATATTACTTATTACTGCCTTACACTGTTCAAGAAGGCGCTATTAGGCGCTCGCCTAGGCGCGCTTAAGCGCTGGGCGTTGGCATAGCGCCTCGCTTTGGCCCTAGGCGCTCAAAAAAGCGGCCGGCGAGGTCCTCCGGCGAGAAATCAGCCTCTCCGGCGAGGAATCAGCTTTCTGAGGTGAGAAATCAGTCTCCCCGGCGAGGATTCGACCTCCCCTGCGAGGATTCATCCTCGCCGACGAGGGATTCAACTGCCCCGACGACAAATCGAGCTTCTCCGGCGAGGGATTGAGCTTCTCCGGCGAGGGATCGAGCTTCTCCGACAAGGGACAGAGGAAGAGGGAGGGAGGCAGCCTCGTGCAACGAGACAGAAAGGACGAGGGGGGGAGGCGGCATGAGGAGGAAACCTAAATTTCCTATCGACTGCAGCAGACGAGAGCTTTTAATAGGAGGATATGAAGATGGGCCTATGGTTTAGTGGGCTAGCCCAGCCCATCTAGCTTATTTCTTCACGTTACAGTACTAACGCCTAATTGCGCCTAATTTCGCCTAATCACGCCTAAGCTAGAAAAGCGCAAGTAGGTGCCCAAACGCATAATTAGCGCCTAGCACTTTTTTGAACTTTGCTGCCTTAGTACCATGCCTTTCTTCTCTACATAAATCATTTATAAAGCTGTAGGAGGAGCTCAGCTTACATATATGAATATCCGACTAATTGCCTTACCACTAATTAGTTGCCACACTGCAACTACTGACAGTGGATACTGACATCTTATTCTCTTGGTAGAGTTCAAAACAACATGAATCAAGCTGATGAAATTCAGTTGTATTTTTTTCTTTTCCGACCATGTAGTTTTTTTAACTGCTTTGAAGGTCCTCTCATATATAATTAAGCTCACACACAAATGTCCTTGTACGTACTATAGAATCATATAGCTGACAATATTGAACTTTTCTGTTGTAATAAGAATATCAAGCATTATTTTGTCATTGGTGTTTCAGTTTGTCGGTTACAGGTATATCATTCCAATATTCATACTATAGAAGTTGTTGTCAGGGAGTGCGAGAGGGGTAGCAGAGTGGCCAGTGAGGGGAGCACCATCACGGGAGCTGTGTTAATAGAAGGCAACGTCGAGAAGATGTCGACAACCTCCGTGGATGAGCGGTGGTTGTGAGAGTTTGCCAAGGAAGGCCTACTCGATCATGGAGTGGCTATCGCTGCAAAAGGCGACGCTAGCAACAGAGACAACCATCCATTTGTGCCACCATCAATAACAACGTTGTAACAAGCATGGCTCTGCACTGGTGAGTAGAACTTTCTCCAAATCCAATCGAACTATTGGATTAAGACGTTCTAAAATTTATTGCCTGACTGCCTCATCTGTGTCCATATCTCTGTTGGGAATTTGCAGGTTGCTGAAGCAGTAGAGTGGCTTATGTCATGTAGGCAACTGGTGGCTACAAGGATCCGTACGTAAACATGGTATGTGAAATTTGTGCTACACAGGAATGGAAATGCCAATTTACAAAATATAATATGCATGTTTGGTTGATGATTACTTGGGGTAGCCGAATAGAACTTGGAACCAGTATAACTTAAGTGTGGATATGAAAATTTTAGATGGAGTTGGTGGTTTGGTACCTATTGGAGTAACAAATTCCAGTTACCCAGTAGAAAGCAAGGTGAATCGGAAATCAATTATTAAATCTGCTTTATAGGCTTTGCTAAAGAGAGAAACTGAGAGCTACTAATATCCTGGTTTCATTAAAGCTTATTAGCGTCTTGAATCCCTGTAAAGCAGCATTGTGCATTGCTATTGGATGACGTTGTGGGTTGTGGGCGTAGAGTGGAGGTTGCATCACATGCTCAACGTTGTGTCAAAGGACTTGCATGGGCCACAGGGATGTTCTGGTGTTCATAGTGGGCAACGTTTGTTTTCATGTAAGTTATGGTCGATGTAAGATAGGTAGTGGATGGGCATGTCATAAGTTTTTTCTTCCGTTGCAACGCACGGGCATATTTCCTAGTATAGCTAAAATGGAGTGATTGTGATTTAAAAACAAATCAAGCCCGGATTCGCCCGCGGCCGTGCGGTCGCCAGCTTGTTCTCTCCTCGGATCACGCGCGAGGCACGGCACAAGGTACTATAGGCTGGACCGACGGGGCGGCAGGCGCCAGGCGGGCGATCACGACATGTCGATGGGCTCGTGTCTGTCTGTCCCGGAGCCACTTTTCCGCGCTGGCCAATATCTCCTTCTTCCTATCCTTCCTGCAGCTTCTCTCTTGTCCCGTCCCCGTCGTCGGCGTGCGCGCGTGCGGCGCCCAGCCCGGAATTTCGTCGCACGGCTCTTCCCTTCCTTCTCCTTTCGCAGCGCGGGCGGGCGTCGCGATTGGATCCGACTCACGTTTACGACTCATACGGCTGCAGCCTGCAGTTGGGCCAAGAGCCCCCGGCTGAAAATTACAATGCCGGCATCAGATCAGATGCACGGAGCTCGTAAAAAGGGCATGTCCGACGGAAAAGCGTCTTTTCACGAGCACGGGCCCTGCCGCACGCCACCTTTCGGTCGCAAAAGGCCTTTTGCGAGGTGGACCATACGGCGGCCAGAGATGATCTGTCTCGACTTTTGGACAGAGTGGAGCAAAGCAACTTTGCGGAAAGGACGAACGTCGAACGGGGCATATATCCATTTACAGACTACAGTGCTCCGTCCGTAACTAGTGATCTCCAGCTGCAAAGAAGGCATGCTCGTGTGTCCATGCTTTGGCTTAATTATACCAGGCAAGAGCGCTACAGACCCACAAATTTGCAATGGATGTGATGATTTAGTCCATAAACTTGCAAAAGATGATCACCTTATCCCTAAACTTGCAATGTATGTGAAGATTTAGTCCAACACCAATCACAAGTTGACAAATGGCGCCACGCTGGCCACGTCGTGGCACACCCGATCGGCCCAGCATTTTTACAAAAATACCCCTCCGTCTTTATAGAAATCATGAACGTTGTTGTGCTTGCGCCTACGTGCCGAGGGTGGTGCTAGCAATCTGGCTAGGATTGGCGGCTGCCATACCTCAAATTCCACCAATAAATATATTGGTATTTATACGAGTACTATGTGTGCATATTGATTATAATTGATAAGGTATTGTATGTGTGGAGCCACCTGAGTTGATTGCTGACTTGCGGATGCATGGTCCTGATGCATCGGCAAGTGGTCTTGCGAGTTACACTCCGCGCACAAATCAACACACGTTCGCCGGTTTCAAAATTCTCGAAAGTGGAAATCCTTTCGCTGCATGGCCGAATATGTGCAGCAGCAAACAACAAGCAGGGAGCGGCAGTGGCCGGCACTGAATCGGGCCATACGAGGACGCAAGCGCAACTGAGCACAGAATGGCATAGAATAAGAAGATCAAGTAATAAATGAAAGTGTTCTAAAAATGTAAAGAATGAAAGTAAATTTAGAATTGAAATTGAACTTTGAATTTTGAAGCAAATTTTGTTGTCGTCTGCCAAAATAAGCTCAAATATTTTAGGTATCCCCTATTGACAAAACTAATCAATTGGTTTTGAATTTTGATTGTGCTCGTTAAACACAAAGTATTTATATTACTAATATTTAGTGAGCTCTTGCGTAATTACATTATATAAATACTTTATGTTTAACAAGCACAATCAAAATTCCTTTGATTGTGTTTACTCTAAGCACAAAATCTGCAACCTACACACACTGTTATCTGCATTGAAAAACTCACAGATGCTATAAGTGATGTTCTTCCATCAGGTTCTGCAATATTTGAAGAAGCTACATGTGCTCGATTTGTACTTTTACAGTAGTATCAAGTTACCTGAATCTGTAGGTCAGTAGGTGTACTGAATCACCTTCGGTATTTGAACCTCGTCAAAACTTCTATTGCCGAATTGCCTGGATCATTATGTGCTCCTTACCACCCATACTTGGAGTACTGTGCACTTGGGGCTGTTTCGTGAAAGTCAATGTGTCGATAACCAAAAAGCATAATTTGTGACCAAAGACTGTGGACTGCCAAGCATAGCGTTGGATATAAATTTCTAGTGGCCCATATGAACAATGGTTCCTGTTGATCTCTGAGGCCCATGTAGGTGTGTGGCAAGTGGTGAGAAGTTTAGTACCACCTTACAAGTTGAGAAGAGTTGAGACTCCCTTATAAGGGCTGCTCTACCGCATTGCCGTTTGAAGCTTGAGAAGAGTGGCACATGCGCGCTCCTCCTCCTCCTCCTCCCACCTCGCCAACCAGCGCTCATCATGTTTCTTGAATGAGCCGAGCCGAGCTCAGACCTATGCTTATGTTTTATTTTTCTATGTCAGAATAGTTAATTAATCTTGGATTAATTAATGAGTCACTAATGGATATATATTGGAGGCGTTGGCCAGTGCAGGCAACACACTCACTCCCTCCTCGCGCAACCCTGGCCATCATCTAATGTTCCTCTTGGAGTACTGTATCCAGCAATCCCATCCCGCCGACCACGGGCACAGTCATTCGGGAGAGCAGGCTTCCGGAACCCCGTCCTTCGAGATCCTACACCTGGAGAAGGGAGATAAGATTTCTGGGGAGTGTCTCGGCACGATTGCTCCCGTTTCATGTACGCCCTCGTCCTCTGCTTCCACTAATTCCCCTGCATCAACTCCATGGGCGATGACGACGCCTCCAAGAAGAAGAATGTGGAGAAGCCAAATCCGTTGCTCCCCTGCGGCCTTAGACTAGTCAACCGAAGGGTATGATTTGTCCATCCCCTACTTACGCGTTCATGTGCTAGATGTATATGCTTTGTTCATAGATGTTTCAGTTCTATGTATTGTATGTGCTAATATGCTTAGATATCGGTATGAGTTGCATACTGTGAATGCCATGTTTGTGATTTTCTCGTGGATTAGATTAATAAACATGTGCAAAATATATCCCGCAGAAACAAGCCTGTTTGTTTTGGGTCATCTACCCTCGATATCCAATATTGATGTGATGTGTTATATTTATTCAAATTGCACAAAAGATGTTAAACCAAACCATATACTCCCTCCATTCCATAATGTAGTATGTAGATTTTTTAGGAGGTGAAACTTCATCAACTTTGACTAAGTTTATAGAGAAAATTATCTACATATATATTATCAACTTCATATTCTACATAAGATGCAAGATAGACTTTCATATTATGTTTATTTTCTATTATCATTGTTAAAACGAAGGTGTTGATGAGAGTGAGCCTTACGGTGTAAATGAGGAGGTTGGTGGCGTGAATGGTGTTCACGAAAGGATTAAGGAAGGAGATGATAATGCTATGTAACTTATTAACTATAATGGTTGCTAAAATCCACTGAATCTTTTGGGACTAGGATGAGAAGAATTCAGGGGCAGAACAATGATGTTAAAGGTGTTCATAGGTGATGCAAGAGACTAAAAGACAAGGAATACATGAGGGTGGAGGATCTGACAAAAGAAAGAGCTGTTGCTAAGGAGAATTATGGTAAAATTTTAGACTTTGTTTGCAATAGTGATTCTCTGATGCATTTAAATTTTTTGGTTGGAATTGATTTAGGTTGTTCTATTGATATGGATGAGCATAATCTAGAAACAGTTAGCGAAATTGAACAAGCTAGGAAAGATTTATTCTAGCAAGATATCCTTAACTGGCAAACAATGATCTTAGTTCACCAGGTCCCGTTGACGCTAGTGACACTACTCTTGATGAGCTTTGCTCTGACGATGACCACTCACACACTGAGGTGAAGGAAGGTTATTTGATCAACTAAAAATATCTTTTCTAGTACTAAACGTAAGCAGGGCTGCTCACCAACAGTTGGTTGTGTGAACCACTATGTCTTTGTTGGTGGTCTTAGAAAACAAGGGAAAAATTCTAGATACAATTCTTTGTTTGGAGATGAAGGGTGTTTCCTAGAATGTCACTGGTATGGGGCAAGATGCTAAAAAACATATCTGTTAGGCAATTGATAATAGACAAACTTTATCTTGTTGGTCTCCAAGAACCATTAAAATTAAACTTTACTAAGAATGAGTCACATACTTTGTGTGGGGGTAGAAATTTTAGTTGGCATTAGTCCCCTCCTAGGGGGAGATAAGGAGGTATTCTGGTTGTCTTAAACATTGATATCTGTACACTTTGAAATTGGTGAATATTTTGTAGGGTTTCTTGTTTTTGATAGAATAGCTAAATTCAGTTGGAATTCGATTACTATTTATGGAGATGTATAGGTAGAAAGAAAAGCAACCTTTCTGGATGAACTCTCAAGGATACATCAAGACAATCGATCCTTTAGCATGTTTGGTAGGTCAAAATGCATTTAGTCCCTATTGAGATTTTGGTGTTGAAGACAACGGGGTTTAGTGAGATTAATGTTGGTTTCTAAGTTTATCTCGAGACATGCGAATTTTAGGACTGGAATCATTAGGGCATCTCCAAGGAAGACACGTAAACCTCCAGCATCAGTTTGAACCGCGCTGTTTGGACCGGGAAGCCATCCCAAGCGGGCATGTTCGGTTCGCGGTGTGGTCCAGACGTGATTTCTCTCACAAACCGGAGTTAAAAGTGGGGGAGGTTTGCGGGAGTCCGGACCGATCTCAAGCCAGCTTCTGACCGCCTTGGCCCAGCAACCCCCCCTCCTCCCATGCGTGCATCACGTCCGGCGCTAGCTGCCCGCATTCATGCCACTGTAGAGCGCGCCGCTCCTCATTGAAGGCGGCTTAGGCGGACACGACCTCTCACTGCCTCCGCCATTGAAGTGGCTCGCCGGTCGAGGGCACCTCCCGCTGCACGCCCGGCTGAACATGCCTCCATGTTGCATTCATATACCTCCATTAACCCTGCGGGGAAGCCGAGAAACCTACTCTGGCAACATGTCCGTTCATGAGTGGGACGGCATTAAACGCAGCGCTGACTGAGCTTCTCCCATCTGTCCTCTATTCAAATGAGGCGAGACGCCAGGCAAGAACCACGCCTCTCGCCGTTTCCCTCTCTCCTCCTTCACCACTCTTTCGATGGCTTCTAAAGAGCAATTCTCCAGGATACAAGACAGCTGGGTGGCCCGCCGAGCGCGCCGGATACAGGCGAGGCAGCTCGCTGCTCCAGCTCCCGTGTTTGGCCCAACGGAGCAAATTGTCGCCCCAAGTCGTCGTGTGATTCCACAACTCGCCGCTCTAGGCCAACTCGATGAGGAGTGGCTAGTTGCTCCACCCCGCCACGGCGAGGAGCACGGCGGCACGGGCATCGCCTCGTCCAGTGCCTGCGACCGTTCCATGCGCCGTCGACGCGCGCATAGCCGCGCCATGCACGCAAAAAAAGAAGTCGGCTTGGCGGATGTGGACAAGGTGGCGGCCATCACATCCGCACCCGCCGCCAACATCGAGGAGAAGTTGAACACGGGAGGCCCCTGCCGCTTGGGTCCCAAGAAGGGCACAACCGGTTACCCGGCTGGTTCTCCTTTATCTCAGACCATCCTTGGCACCCGCCTGAGCTCCACGGAAGCACCCTTCCCCTTCGGCTGAAGCACACTCTTTTGCCGCTCAGATGAGCGGCGCAACCGGACATAGGAAAGATGCGGGGAAAGAACATTGCCTCTGGGGCTCCCGACAGTCCAGTTATTCCAGTCTACCAGACATGGGGAAGACAAGTCGTGGCCGGCCATTGACTAGTGTAGTGTATCCCTATTGTGGGAGTGAAGCTTCGCGCGACCGTGCATACACATAGTTTTAGCTTTTTAGTTGAAAATATGTCCAAAATGTATCCGTCCTCGTCATGTTTATATGAAATCCGACTTGTTTGCACGAATTTTGTCTGGTTTGTTGAAAAAGTATTTGAAATGTATGCGGCTACAGTTCGATGGCGCCCTCCCGCATCCATGTCCGTGGACTGATTCCCTATTCGTGGATGGATGAGGGAAAAAATTTACGGGTTGCCGTTGGAGATGCCCCCATGCTTTTTTTTTTAAATGGTCATACATTCAAATCTCTCGTTACAATTCCTTTGGTATTCCCGTGGTGCCAAACATCGTATGATTCAAATTGTTGTAGTTTTCCAATCCCGGGGGATTTAATATTCTGACCGTCTGCCTTTTTATTCATGTGCGTTTTTTACAATCATGCGAGACTACAAAGAAGTTCTAATTGAAATGAGCTACGCAAAGCTGCGGCAAACAGCTCATGGAGAAAAAACTAGAGCTAGCCCGGCTAGGTGCACGTGCGGTAACATGAATGAACACAGCGTGCGGGATCGTGCGGTAACATGAATACATGAATCGAGCCAGCGGGCACGCCGTTGAAACCAAGGCCACATGATGAATCGACGTCGCATCACCCCGAGCAAAACCAGGTTGCCTGTTCGGCTGTTCCCACGCTCTTGGTCCGACCGATCATATCATCTCCTCCTCTCTCTCTTCTCCAGCGAAAAATGGCGATCCGCCTAAACCAAATCAAATCTGAGTGCTGGCTCTCTGTTTTCTAACTAAAAAATGGCGGCAGCAGATATGAACACTGGCAGCGCAGTGGCAAGAAAAAGAAATGGCCGTACACGTCACCGCACACATGGCGGTACGGCAGGTTCTCACTGGCTCCGGCTGGCTGGCGTCCCTTCCTTCATCCCAATCTCACCCACGCACGGTGTCAGGCCGCCAGCGCTCCCTCTCTGGCTACATCGTGCCAAAAACCATCTGGCAGGAGGAGCGAGCGGTGGATCCCACCCCGCCTCCACCATCTCGCCAGAAAAATCACCCTAAACCCGCACCAAAGCCCCGACCGCCGTCGGATCAGATCCCACTCCACCACCACCACGCTCCTGCCGGCCACCGCTCCTTATATTCCGAGGCCGGCCGGAGACCCCCTGCTCATTTTCCCTCTGCCCCTCCCCCTCCTCCTCCTCGAGCTGAGCTGAGCTCGCGCTCGCGGGGAACGAGCGAACCATGGAGCCGGCGACGATGGCGTGGACGGCGGGGCTGCTGGGCGCCGGCCTGGTCTACTGGTTCGTGTGGGTGATGGGCGCGGCGGAGGTGAAGGGGAAGCGGGCGGTGGATCTCAAGATGGGATCCATCACGCGGGACAAGGTGCAGGACAAGTACACGCAGTACTGGTCCTTCTTCCGCCGCCCCAAGGAGACGGCCACCACGCAGGCCTCCGCCGACAAGGTGCCCGCCTTCGTCGACACCTTCTACAACCTCGTCACCGACATCTACGAGTGGGGCTGGGGCCAGTCCTTCCACTTCTCGCCCTCCCTCCCGGGCCGCTCCCACCGCGACGCCACCCGCGTCCACGAGGAGCGCGTCGCCGACCTGCTGGGCGCCGAGCCGGGCCACCGCGTGCTCGACGTCGGCTGCGGCGTCGGCGGGCCCATGCGCGCCATCGCCGCCCACTCCGGCGCCCGCGTCGTCGGCATCACCATCAACGAGTACCAGGTGAACCGCGCCCGCGCCCACAACCGCAAGGCCGGGCTGGACGCGCAGTGCGAGGTGGTGTGCGGCAACTTCATGGCCATGCCCTTCGACGACGCCTCCTTCGACGGCGCCTACTCCATCGAGGCCACCTGCCACGCGCCCAGGCTGCAGGACGTGTACGGGGAGGTGTACCGCGTGCTCAAGCCGGGCCGCCTCTACGTGTCCTACGAGTGGGTCACCACGCCGCTGTACCGCGCCGACGACCCGGCGCACGTGGAGGCCATCCACGGCATCGAGCGCGGCGACGCGCTCCCTGGGCTGCGCCGGCAGGACGAGATCGCGTCCATCGCGCAGGAGGTCGGGTTCGAGGTGGTGCAGGAGCTGGACCTGGCGCTGCCGCCGTCGCTGCCCTGGTGGACGCGGCTCAAGATGGGGCGCCTCGCCTACTGGCGCAACTCGCTGGTGGTGCGCGTGCTCACCCTGCTCCGGATCGCGCCCAAGGGCGTGGTGGAGGTGCACGAGATGCTGTACGAGACCGCGCAGTACCTCACGCTCGGCGGCGAGACCGGCATCTTCTCGCCGATGCACATGGTGGTCCTCCGCAAGCCCGCCACCGCCGCCGAATAGAGCGAGCGATCAAGCAAGAAGTAATTTCAATCAATTTCTCATCAGAGGTAAGAAAAACCGGGAGGAGGAAAAACAGAGGCTTATGTTAGCTAATGGAGTACTACTAGTGCTATTGATTTGGTGTTTGTAGCCGGGAGGAGAGAATAGGAGCGGCCGATGATGCTTACTGTTGGTGGTAGCTTTCGCTTTCGTTTCGATTTTTGGGTGGAGTTGGACCGCATGCAGGCTGGGTTCAGATTTGTTTCTGCTTTGATCCGTCCGTGCATAGATCATCTTCCTTTTTCTTTCATGTATCGTCAGCTATATTTTGTCAACTAAAAATCGGTTGGATGGAGTATCTTGTTGCACACTGAAATTGTGCAGGAAATCAATCAGCCTTTTTGGCTGAATCAATCACCTCAGTTTTCTACTGCGTTTCTCCTCTCGTCTGTAACCGTCTGTGTGTTTGGCGGTAAGAAACGACAAACATTCCCGCGTTCCCCGTTCACTGCTGCTACTCTACCTTATCTTTCTCACCGGCCTCCACGTATCCTCCACCCAGCACCCTTGCCCAGACGACAGAGGAAGCTCCAAAGGTTCACGAACTCCGACCTGTAGCGCGTGGCGGCACTCGCCCGTCCCAATGGCAGGTGGGGCCCTGAGATCGGATCTCGTAGCATAGAGAACTGTGGGTGGTAGGTTGTGGTCGGGGCGTCGATCGGTGCAACACAACACGTGAGCCCGGTCACGGAGGCCGACGCGCCCTCGGCGCGCCATGTTTGGTCCGCCCGCCCGCCACCGCTTTTCTTTTCTTTGTTTTGTTCGGATTCGGAAAGCTGGCTGCCACCTGCAGGCCTGTCCTTTGCTTTTCTGCGTGGCCGCCGGCCCCTCGGCCTGGGAACAGGGCACGGCCAGAGGCCGCCACAAGTCAGTCTCCCTGGCGGCAGTGGGGGAATCGTATCGAAAATATCCGTTGGAGCATGTGGATGGCAGGTGGGGCCGTTCGTGTCAGTCGGCGTGCGGGGATGAGGATCGGGCTCTGCTGGTGAGGTGACAGGATGCGGTGGCACGCATGCTGGTTTTTCAGAGCGGAGGACGACGTCGAACTTTCGGCTTTGTTGTGTAGCAACTTTCAGATAGGTTTATCCCTCAAAATGGTAAAAAAGCTTTCAGATACGTTTGGAAATCACTACACGGGTAAATGTGAAATCCTTAAAAAACATCTTAATGTGACAAACGGTACGGATTAAACAACTCTCGCTGATGCACCATATTCCTAGCTGTAGCCTCCAAACCAGTTTTTTTTTTCATATTCTAACTTTAGACTGCAATAACTACCGAACGTTATGTTCAGTTTAACAACAAAACACCTTCATCCTCCCATTAATTACATGCATGTATGCATTAGAATAACCCACTCTTCTCCCACAAGCACTCTTTTTTTAAATTATATGCATGCATACACTAGAAGAAAAAGAAACCGATGTCATCCTAAATTCTCTTGTTTCAAAAATTCAGAATATTTTTAGCTCAACCATCGATCCGATGCAAAATCCATTTTGTTTTGACAAGTTTTTTCATGCCAAAGGTTACTATTTCACTTGTATTTTTTTGCAGGTACTATTTCACTTGTATAAGTGACCACGTCCGTGACATACAAGTTATTGCGGATTTTATCTGAAGTTATCTGCGAAATAAAAAATTGTTCCCCACACTTCCTCACATGCATATGTACATATGCACTATAGGACTGAAAAGTTGATGTCATCTTAGTTTTTTGCATTTTAAAATTTTAAAATGGTTTGTAGCTTAAACCGTCGGTTCGATTTAAAATCCGTGTTCAGATAAAAAATCATTGCGGCGAAATCTTTGAAACTAGATCACATGTTGATACATTCCGATGACTTTTTTGGGTCAAAAGTTACCACGTAGGGCTGCATAACTTATCATGCATGTGGTATTTACACAAAAGTTACCCGAATATGTGTTTCAACAATTTTTTTGCCTGGTCAATGTTACCATGGTATTTGTATTTAATTATCAGGTCCGCAGTTTATATTAGCATGCTAGTTACACATTTTTTTTGAGGTGATGCTATCTACACATCAGTTATTTACACATCAGTTATCAGAGTCATTAACGAGGACACATGTGGAGCTTAGATGGGTTGTAGATAATGTGGCCCATTTTGCAAGCGCTATTTTTTTATGCTATTTGTAAAACATGTAAGTAATGATAATTATGTTCAAATATTTGTGTGCTAAAAATATCATACATACAAACGATGATTAATAAATAATGACATTTTAAATATACACCTGTGTATTATATAAAAATATTTATTTGAAATGGACATTTAAAATGTATATTAAATAAAAATGTTTAATGAATACAAATTTATACACTCACAAATTATATTTAAATTATACAAAATGATGAATAGAAACATTTACTAAGTATTTATGAATATTCCCCTGTGTATAATTTGTAATCATGACTTTTATTTAAGAAAATTATAATTTAAATATTAGACACATCATTCATATCAACAGTATAAATGTTAAATTATGAATATTTTTAATTATGTAAACATTGAACTATACAATGCACGTATAATTATTTAAATGTTCGTATAACTAAATTTAGATTTTGAATTGTAATATTTAAAATTCTATTATTTTAAATTTTGTATAATTTATAAATAATATTTTGAATATACAAATGTTTATAAAACAAATATATGAATACTTTTCGAAAACAATTTAATTCGTTTGTAAGTACAATGTTTATATTACATGAATATTCAACCACTATTTGCATTACTGAGATTATAATTTACATACACAAATTTCTAAAAAAAAATGAACAGGTGCAAAATGGGCCCCACTGACTGCAGCCCATTTCAGCTTCACGAGCGCCTTTGTTCGAGTACATTAATCCTGGTTATCCATTACAGACGTGTGAAGATGTGAAGCAGACCCGACGCGACTGACGAATAAACCAACGTTAATTGCTGGTCTAATTCCGCGATAAAAGAGCTCTGTTTCCAAACAGATTTTTGGCTGGCTAGACGGGGTTGCCATCCTTTACATGTTAATTTCACTCTATAGTAATGTAAAATACAAGGACGAGCAGACCAGAATACATCCAGAAATTAAGGTTTTTTCCGGAAACCCTTAGGCGCTCACGGCGACTAGGGTTTGGCGGAACTTGGCAGCGCCCGTGGATTAGACCGACGGGGCGCACTTGAGATCGCCAGGCTGGGATGGATGCACCGTCAGGCAGCGGCGGCAGGGGAGGCGGGGGCGTGCTCTCGCCCAAGTCCGCCAGGGCTCGTCTCGAGGAACAACTGGGGAAACTGGACATCACAGAGGAGGAGGCGACACCGCTGGTTCTTGATGATCGAGTTGAGGGCGCTATGGAGAAGTGGATGATAGCGGGGAAGGTACTGCATTGCAACATACTGCACATCCAGACGATCTCCAACGCTCTACGTCCTGCATGGGGAACCCTAAGGGATTGGCTTTCCGCATCGGGGGGGGGGGGAATATGTTTGTAGCGGAGTTTGCTACAAAGCGAGATCGGGATCACGTGTGGGAAGGAAGTCCATGGCACATCAGCAAGCACGCTGTCATCTTGTCTGAGTTCGACGATTGCATGAGGCCGCCGGAGCTTAGGTTTGATAAACTTCAGGTTTGGGCTAGGGTCGTGAACCTCCCATTTAATCTTCGGGATGAGGCGTGGAGCAAAGCGATCGCCAAGCAACTGGACAAGAACGCAACAGATATTCACTTCGATCATGGTGGAGGCTACCTACGCGCTCGCATTACTCTGGATGTAGCGAAACCATTGAGACGGTGGATCTTGATTGAATCTGCAAGGAGGGGATGAACCGATCCTTATGACATACAATATGAAAACATCTCCCACTTCTACTTCTCTTGTGGACGATTGGGACACTCTGACTTGCTCTGCCCAACACCTGGCACTAGAGATGAACATGGTGATCCGCGTTTTGACAAGGGACTTAGACCGGGGGAAGAGAAGAGGATAGTTGCGTCGTCTGATAGTTCGTCATCAACCAGCCAGCAAACACGCAACAGTAAGCAGGACACAAAGAAATCTAGTACTGCTGCTGATGAAGGAAACAAGGTGAATTCACCAAAAAAGAGGAATGCGGCGCCCAAGCGCAAGGGGGGACCGCCGACGCAAGTCTACCGGAGGGTGGAGATGCCCCTGTTAACGAACTTTGCGGCAAATGATGGACAGGGGACTGACCCTAATAGTACTGGCGCATCTGGTGAGGGGGATGGCGCAGAGGAGGAAGGCACCAAAAGCGAACCAAAAAAGAAGTGGACCTCAACAAATTCTGAAAATTCGGCAGTGGCTGCTGGACAGCCCTGCCTGGCTCAATGATCTGCTTACGTTGGAACTACCGGGGGCTTGGGAACCCCCAGGCAGTTCATGAGCTTCACAATGTGGTGAAGCAAGAAGGTCCCGCCCTTCTCTTTGTGATGGAAACAAAGATTAGGGCTGAAAGGGTAGAGAGTCTGAAACTTTCTTTGGGTTTCTCTGGCTGTTTTGCAGTGAGGTCTTAGTGGAGGCCGAGGTTTATTTTGGTCAAAGGACGTGTCCGTTGAGCTAAAGAACTTTAGTACCGGCCACATAGATTGTGTGGTGCGGAGAGTTGATCATCCATCAGATATGTGGCGCTTCACAGGTTTCTATGGTGCGCCAATAGTGGAGGACCGTCACCATAGTTGGCATTTCCTTCGCACCCTATATTCACTTGAACATGATGCATGGATTTGCATGGGTGACTTCAATGAGACCTTGTACGCAGATGAACATTTCAGTCATTCGGCTCACCCTGAATGGCAGATGAGAGCGTTTCGGGAAGTTACAGATGAGTGTGCACTACAATACCTAGGCTGGACGGGTGTACCATTCACATGGGACAATCGGCAGCAAGGGGAGGCAAACGTGAAGGCCCAAATTGACCGTGTTTTTTGCGAATGAGCAGTTCAGGCAGTTGTTTGGTTTCACAAGTGTCCGTCACATCAGTGCTGTAGAATCTTATCATTGTTTTGCCAGGCTGGAGTTCCAGAAACAGATGTGTGATCAAGCTGCTCGGTCTAAGCTGTTCAGATACGAGAACCTGTGGCAAACACATGTGGACTATGAACGTATAGTGACTGAATGTTGGCGACAACAGCAGCACTCACCTAGTATGCAAGGAGTTATTGAGTCGCTGGGTGCCTTCCAGCAGCGGCTTGATCCTTGGGGAAAGAAAGAATTTGGCTGTTTGAGAAGAACGGTCTGAAAACTTCAACAAAAATTGGACAAGTTACGATGGCAGTCTATAGGGCGAGGCCCAAATGAGGAGGAAAAAAGTACTGTCATCAAATTAAGAGAAGCTCTTCGTCAGGAGGAGATTTGGGTTCGACAGCGATCGCAAGTCCTTTGGCTCTGTGATGGCGATAGAAATACAAAATATTTCCAGGCGCAGGCTAAGCAGCGACAACGCATCAACAAAATTGTCGGTCTGTGCAGGCTGGATGGTTCGGCTTGTGCTGATGGAAGCGAAGACAAAATTGAAATACAAAACTTCTACCAGCAACTCTACACCTTGTGAGGGTCCACGGACGCGACTGAGGTGCTATCGCATGTGCCTGTACAGATCACCCTGGAGATGAATGGTGTTCTTGATGGACTCTTTACTCCGAAAGATGTGCATAAGGCTTTCTTTCAGATGGTGCCATCAAAGGCACCTGGTGTCGATGGCTTCACGGCAGGTTTTTTTCAGAAGCACTGGGAGCTATTACGTCACTATATAACAAGTGATGTCCTTGGATTCCTTAATGGAGGGGATCTGCCTTTGGGTTTGTATGATACGTCTATTACACTCATACCAAAGGTACGTAATCCCCAGAATATTACTCAGTATCGTCCTATTTCTCTATGTCCAGTCTTGTACAAGATAGCTGCCAAAGCTATAACAAACAAACTTAGAGATTTCATGGATGAGATAATTAGCCAAGAGCAAAGTGCTTTCATCCCCGCCCGTCTCATCACTGATAACATCTTGGTTGCATTTGAGAGTGTGCATGCCATGAAATGGAGGAGGAAAGGAAAGAACTTTGCGTGTGCGGTTAAGTTAGATATGATGAAAGCCTATGATAGGGTCGAGTGGAGTTATCTTGAAGCAATTCTTCTTAAATTTGGCTTTGGCACCAACTTGGTGAGATTGATCATGAAGTGTGTAACTTTGGTTCGTTTCTCGGTACGGGTAAATGGTGAACAACTACCATATTTTATTCCCACGTGTGGACTACGACAAGGTGATCCTATGTCACCCTACTTGTTCTTGCTATGTGCAGAAGGTTTTTCTTCCTTGCTGAAATATTATGGTCAGATTGATAGAGGCATTCGAGTCAGTTTCAGAGCTCCATGGGTGAATCATTTGCTTTTCGTAGATAAGAGTCTCATTTTTATGACAGCTGACAGTCGATGCACGGGAAGACTAAATAGTATTCTGCAATTATATGGGCTGCATCGGGCCAGTGTGTTAATCGCGAGAAGAGTGCAATCTATTTCAGCCCAAACACTCTGGCTGCCATTAGGCAGGCTATCGAGAGTACGCTCGATGTTCATGTCGAGGCGTTCAGTGAACGTTACCTCGGTCTACCTACGGCGGTGGGGAAGATTACTAGTGGAACTTTTGACCACATAGGGGAACTTTCAAGAAGCAAGATGCAAGGGTGGTCTGGGAGAATGTTTGCTTCTACAGGAAGAGAAACTTTGATCAAATCAATTACCCAAGCGACTCCCACTTTCAGCATGAGTTGTTTTCTCTTGACCAATAAGGTGTGCAAGAGTTTGACATCCGGTATGGCAAGGTACTGATGGAGTACTCGATCGATAGGCGATCTCTTCACTGGATATCTTGGAAAAAACTTGCAACACCCAAGTGTAATGGGGGCATGGGTTTCTGTGACATTCATCTCTTCAACTTGGCCCTCCTCGGCAAACAGGGATGGCGGCTGTTGACAAGCCCGGACTCGCTGTGTGCCCGAATTCTAAAGGGCAGGTATTTCCCAGATTCGGATTTTATGCAAGCTATAGCTCCTAAACGTTCTTCTGCAACTTGGAGGGCTATTGTATCTGGTCGGGAGGCGTTGCTCACCGGACTGATCAAGTGGGTGGGCGATGGGTCCTCTCTCTCGGTCTGGAACGACTGGTGGATCCCATCCACTACATCAATGTCACCATTGTTCAAGCCACCAAATACGAACATATCCAGGGTAAGCGAACTGGTCGATACTGATAACTGGACGTGGAGGCGATAGTTGGTTCGGAGCACATTCATACTACTAGACGCGGAAGCCATCCTCAACATTCCACTCCGATCTGGTGGTGGTGAAGATTTTCTTGCATGGACACATGAGTCTTCAGGCAACTACACCGTAAAATCGGTGTACCGAGCTCTTATGATTCGCAACGAGTGTCAAGCTCTAGAAGAAGGGCCGGATATCGGATCCTCAATTCATAATCAGTGGTTGTGGAATGGCTTGTGGAAGCTAAATGTGATGCCAAAAGTGAGAGTTTTCTTCTGGCGGGTGCTTAGGGGGATTCTGCCTGATGAGTGCACCCTAAAGCACCGGCATTTGAGACAGATAGGGCTTTGCCAAGTATGCATGGCGATGGATAAGGACATGCAGAATGCCCTTCTGTTTTTCTCTCACGCAAAACGTTTTTTGGAGGAAGCTCAACAGCTCTTTGACTTCCATCTCCCACGACTACACCCCGACACTTGGGCGAGAGACATAATCTGTTATGACAGATTCATGATTAGAGACCGGGCCATCATAGTTTCAGTTATGTGGTATGTTTGGCACTCTAGAAACAAGTTGACGCATGGGGAGGAATCACTGGATCCTGCTCTTTCAGTTCGCAGAACCAGGGAAACTCTTGCACTTCTGGATATCCCTCGGTGTCATGCAATATTGTTTCCTGGACATGGGTAGCGCCCCCGGACATGGAATTTGTTAAAATCAACACTGATGCCGCGATCCGTCAGGAGGACGGCAAGGGTGGAGGGGGCGGAGTTGCTCGATCTTCAAACTCCTTCCAAGGCGCTTGGAGCAAACCATACCCGGGTGCGACTGATCCCCTCATGGCGGAGACGATGGCAGTTCGTGACGGCGTCATCTTCGCCAATCTACGGTTTTTTTTAAAGTCGTCCTCGAGATTGATTGCTTGGAGGTGGTCAACCTCTAGGCCACTCGACACGATTCTCGCTCTATTGTGGCACCTATCTTAGTAGAAATTGGAGAGCTCGCTAGCACTTTTAATTCCTTTGTAATTCAGCATGTATCCAGGTCAGCAAACGGTCCATCTCATATCTATGCAAAGCATGCTTGCACGATTGACGTGACCGAGAGCTGGCTTGACAACACTCATAGCATCCTGATCAGTAGCCTGTTGGCTGACTGCTCGGTGAATGCCTTCATTGAATAAAGCTCCCAAAGTTTCCCCCGCAAAAAAAATTCACTCTGTAGTGGCAGACGGGACCCACTAGTCATAGAAGTGAAAAATGCCATGTATTCTTTTGAAAACAAATCAAAGTTCTTTCTATTAAAAAACTGGCAACACACCCACTTCTCTCAGTTCTAGTGGCTGACAACGGGCCTAACGTCGCTAGTTAGCGCAGGTTCTGTATATAGATGGAATAAGAACCATGTATTTTGAGCACCTGAGCCAGGTTTTTAAGTTTTTACATCACTTGCATGTAGTATTCAACAATTTCTAGCATCAAATTGATTGTTTGCGCCAAGTTTTAGCACCATCAGTGTAATTAACTCTACAGAATTCATACAAACCAAATGAGACCTTAGATTCGTGGACAGAACTCTTCTTGCTCGGTACTCAGTAGTACAACTATGGTGAAACTAAACCAAATCAGTTGCAAAGTTATCGTCGGGTGATGTTGTGCTCACTACCTAGAAGTACAATGGACTGGTACACAGCGGCAGATTCGTGCCAAAGGAGGGGTTAAGAGCATCTATAACCAGACCTCTCAAACCCGCCTTTTATGTCTAGGTGGCCGCCCGGTCACTGTCCGGTCACGGATTTTTGACCCAGACGGGCTCCTCAAACGGCACCCAAATGCCCGGGCTGATTGACACTCCCCATATCCAGCCCAAATATGGGGCGGATATGGGAGCGTCCGGGCACGTCCGCCATGTCGGACCCGACAGCCCGACACCACCCCAAATTGCACCAAATCCTTCCTCGTCCTCCTCCTCCTCCTGCCGCTCTCCAACCATTCACGTGCCCGGACCCTCACCGACCTCCACCATTGCTCCCAATCCTCACCTCGGGTCTCGATCCACCGCCGGAGAGGTTGTCCAGCACGACCCACACCGTCGGCCCACGATGGAGACACAGTCTGCCTCGTCCGTCGGAGGTGTTCTTGCCGAACATGATCAATGACAATGAAGATCCGACTGAAATGGAGTATGAATTGGAGGACTCCACCGCATTTGAAGTGGGGACAACAACCGATCCCAACCCGAGCAAGAAGAAGAAGAAGACCAAGACGCCGAAGGCAGGAGGTCTAGCATTCTCAAGATTTGAGGACATCTTGTTGGTCAAAGCTTGGTTGGACACAACGATGGATCTAATATGCGGCACCGAGCAAAAGAGGAACACCTATTGGACGAAGGTTTGGAAGGAGTATCACAAGCAAAAGGAGTATGTGGAGCCGCATCCTATCGTGACCACACACAATGTGGCATCTCTCCAACATCATTGGGGGATCGTTCAATGGGGAAGTGAACAAGTCCGTCGGCTACTACTCACAAGTAACCAAACGCCCTCAAAGTGGGATGGGAGTCGCAACTCACGTAAGCTCGATTGTCTCATCTAGTCATCCATTGTATATGCTTCTTGTGTTTGAATTCTCGTGCTCATACATATGTTGTTTGCTAGACAATGGTGGCGGCCACTTTGTATCACGAGGCGGAGAAGAAGCCATTTGATCTTAGCCATTGTTGGGTCATATTGAATGGCAAGCCGAAGTGGAACCAACTTGTGGCCGACCTCAAGTCCGGCAAGAAGAGGAACGATGGATCAAGCTCCACCCAATCAATTGGGTTGGACGATGAAAAGGACGATGTTGTCGTGATGAATGGAAAAGCCATCATGCCAAAGGACAACCGCCAAGTTATGGGAAACAAGCGGGAGAAGGCACGTGTCGCCCGTGATGTCACGGCTACCAAAATGTCGTTCACATGGACGGGCATTTTTTTGGTGAGGGAGCACAAGAAGGAGGAGAGGTACAAGCTCATGTTGGATGCACAAAAGAAAAGGATGGAGTGGGACCGGAAGAGGGCGGAGAAGAAGCTCAAAATTGAGAGGGAGAAGATCGAGTTGCAGAAGCAACAAGCAGGGATCAAATGGGAGCTCGAGAAGGGCAAGACATTTGGCGACATAGAGCTTGAGAAGGAGAGGTTGCAACTCGCTCGGGACGCGGAAGATGCGAGGATCATGTTGGCGGACGACAGCTTCTATGATGAGCATGTGAAGAAGTGGCTTACGGACAAGAAGATAGAGATCAACGACCGCAGGAAGTACGTGGCGGCGAAGGCGGCGGCGGCCCAAATGCAGGCGGAGGAAGCAGTCTGGATACGGGCGGAGCTGGCAGCCCGGATGCAGGCGGAGGAGGCTGCCCGGATGATGGCAGAGCAGGACGAGCAGGACGCATTCCGTCTGGAGCAGGAGGACGCATTCCGCTCGGAGCAGGCGCCCCAGCCAGTGATTCGAGGCCATCCCTCACGCTCGGACATTGATTTTATTTTGCCATGTCTGGCTTGTTAAACTATGATTTGCTTTGCTTTGTTTCGAACTTTGGCATTCAGACAATTTGTACCGTATAATCGACGTGTATGGATTGCATGGATTTGAGAATCAAAATTTACGGTATTTGTATGTGCGGCGCAACATTTAATCGGTGCCCGGTCAGTGCGCACCAACGCATCCGGATGAGTCCACGGGTGTTTGAGGAGCCGGATTTGCAAAGTTTGGCTGTTGATGGTCTAACTATTACCGGATCGATGAATCACATGTCTTCCGTGAGCATAGTGAAGGGGAATCAAGGCATATCTGCGTCTGGTGTCCGTCAGTTAACTTACATTGAATATCTGTCTATCACGGATATTTTATGATCTTCACGATGAGGCGCCCCTGAATGAGTAGTTAATTTCCCTAATGAGATGCACATCGTGCGTTCCGGCGACCAATCAAAACGGTCCCGGCTGCATATGCCGCTGAGATTCGCGGGCTTCCGCTCTGGATCTGCCTGGCCGGAGCAAACCCTTTCCTTTCTTTATGAACTGACTCTTGCTGTTTTAGTTTCAATTTAGTGACATTAGTATTTAGTCGACTTCGACGAGCTGTCAGCCAGTCACCATCCATCGTAATTTGTCAATCGTGGCAAAGACGCTTCTGATCAGATGCTTGACAACTGTGTAACTCTCTAGACCTATTTTTGCGTTGGGTCACGATCTCCGCGTCCAATCACCACGAGTACCTTTTCTTGATCACGATCTACGCCATCAGATGCACGTTTCTCCGTCCACCTTTTTTCTACGCCGTGCAACGTCAGCTGTTACGTACACTACGTGCGCACGGAAGAAATCGGCGGTAAAAATCCTCTGCGTGCGCGCGTGTCATTTCCTCCGTGATCGCCCGGATCGCACGGAAGAAATCGGCCGTGGATGGATCACAAATGCGTGGCCGACATGGAGCGCCGACGTGGGTGACGTCGCTCTGGATCATCGGCTCTCGGTACCACTCGCTCCGCTTGGCCGTTATCGATCCGGACAGGTGGTGAGACAAGGAGCGGCGGGCCACTTGGCCGTGGCGTCGCGTACGAGGGCGACGTCGCCCAGCAACGTGACTGGACCCTCGCTCCGGCCACTGTCAGAGCATCCACAACACAATGGACTAATTTGACCCCTTATATTGCCGTCGACACGTCTAGACAGTGCCCAAGCCTGTCCGCTTTCAACCCTGACTTCTTCGGCCATACTAACATAACCCTAAAATTATCTCTGGCATTCCATCAAACGGGTCGTGTGCAGCACCGTCAAAGCATGTTTGAACGCCGCACAAACGGCACGCGTATGCCGACCCAGCCCACATGTGCCGGAGCAGCACCTGCGGCCGGCGCGGCGCCAGACTTGGACGGGCGCGCAATGACTGCGAGCGGACATCGATGATGTACGACTGCAGGGCGCGACGGAGGGCAGCGCATGGGGTAGCGTCATGTCTGGCTAGGCCAGGAGCATACGCATGGGAGGCAAGCCACAGAAGGACACAAGGGAGAGGATAGGCGGTGGTGGCGCATGCTTGTTGGTGGCGGCACTCGCTGGCTACCGATGGCGGCGTTCCGGCGCAACGAATAGTGACCACGAGGGCCATCCGGACTCAAGAGCATCTTCAGCCGCGCTCCCAACAACCCCCTCCCCTTCTTCTGGGCGTTTTTTTGGTGCCGGTAGCCAAAAATCGGGCCAGTCGCGTCCTAGGAGCCCGTTTTTCGTCGGTTTGGGCCGAAACTGGCGCCGGTGGACCTAGACCGAACCCAGCGCGCTGGGGGCGACGGGGTATGCGTTTTTGACGCGAAAGGGGATGGGCCCGCCGAGTCAGCGAGACGCCGCTCCGTCGTCTGCATCGCCCCGGTTCCGTGGGAATCAATGCCAAGACTGCCGCTGGTCAGCCTCCATTGATGCCTCACGGGCGGCGCAGTGAAGGCGCCACCGACGCGCGTCCCGCCCGTTCCCGCCACGCGTCGCCCGACATGAAGGCTCTCGCCGCCCCGCTGCGGATATAAAAGCCGATCTCCCCGCCGGGCAGCTGCCACACATCGCCTCCCATCGCCACACAAAGGAACACACATCCCCCTTTCCCACCGACGAGCAATGACTAAGAGGTACCCAGGCGACGGCGCGGCAGCGAACAGGTTCGGCCGCCGCCATCTCCAAGAACCGGAGGCGCGCCTCCTCTACAAGGCCGAATATCCGGCTGCCCGGACATGCGTCTGCTGGGGGCCTGGAAGTTGAGCGCCGGTGCCGTCCCGGTGCCACCGGTGCGCGAAGTGGCTACACGGCGGGCCAAGATCGCCCGCATCCGCTCTTCGCCGACGGAGGAGCAGCGGAACGAGCCGAGGTACGCCGCCGATAGCCACACGCTGTGGACGATGTACTTCGAGCCCCGCCGCGAAGATCAGATCGCCTCTGCCAATGGCATCATCCCCGCGGATGCCACAACGCCGACGGGCGGCGCGAGTGGTGGGACGTGCCCGGCCGCACCCTCGAGGCCGTCCTCGACCACATCGAGGCCGACAACACACCGCGCCTTGAGTACCCGCCGCAGCCGTCCTTCTATCGCCGCCGTGGCAGCTCCTGGACGCCACGGCGAATGGAGCCGGGGGCGTCCTCCTCGTCGGGCTCCGGCTTACTCTCCTCGGGCTCGCCGGCGCTCCGGCCCGTCAAGCCGGAGCCGGAAGAGACGCCACTTCAACGCTGCACCCGCAGCGGCGCCCTCATCATCAGCGAGGGCGCCTGCCCCTCGCCTCTCTCCTTCGTCTGGTCAGGCCGAAGCCCTAGCCGGGACTGCTCCTTGTGAAGCCGGAGCACGCGGACATGATGGCCCCCGACGATGAGGCCGTCCTCAAGTGGGTGAGGGAGGACTATGTCCAGGAGGAGGTGTTCCGCCAGCGCCGGGCGTACGTGGAGCTCCAGGCCCGGCGGCGCGGACGCGAGGAGGGTGGCATCCTCCTCCTCGACAGTGACGAGGAGAACGAGGCCGACCCATCCAACCCCCCATCGCGCGTCGGCGACCCTGACCAGGGGTGCAGTAGGGACGGTGGCGGCTCCGGCGGGGCGCGCAACGACGACGGCGACGACGACGACTACACCCGCTTCTACAGGCTTCTTGGCATGTAGATGGCGGGCGGTGATCGTGGCGTAGCAGGGATAGGCATAGTTTGGCGTAGTTGTAGGCGTAGTTTGCATGTTCGCCTGTTTTTGTACAAATTTCAATGAAGTATTACCAAGTTTGTGCCAGATCACCGACTTTGTACAAATTTGGATGAAATATCGCCGAATTCGCGCGATTTTGGCGGCGACTGGGACCGCAGTCGCCCCCACGCGCCAAGCAAGCGCCGGTTCGGCCACAGATGGCTCTTTTTCGGCATCCTGGGGGGCCAAACGGTTGAAGATGCTCTCATCCCCTCGCGCGGTGGGGACGCGCACCCCTCGTCCAAAATGAGAGGGAGGAGAAAGAAAAGAGTGACTGGAGGTGGAACATAGGTGGATTGGGCAAAATTTAAGTTGGCGTCGTGCCCGGGTGCCGGACATCCCACACATATGGAAGGGATTGGGAGTCTGATTGTTAAGCTCTTTTCTTCCCTCCTATCCAGGCTGTCCGATCGGACATATAAGGAGAAAGTGGGGTCCCTGGTTGTAGATGCTCTTATGCGACTCCAACATGCTCACATTTAGAGCAACTCCAACGCATGTACCCCAAACGGACATGGATTTTGTCCGTTTGGGTCGGCTGTCCGCCTAGCGGATATGAGGCGGACAAATGCGGCTGGTGGATGTACCCAACGCGCAAAAGATGCAGCGGACAAGCGAGGAGGCGAAATCAGGCGACGAATCAAAGAAAGACGGCGGCGAGTGCGCGGCGGCCAAGCCGAAGGCAAAGGGCGGAAAGGGCAAGGGCACAGGCAACACAACGGCCATGGGAGGAGGCAGGAGCTTGAGGGGCACCACGCGGCGGGCGGATCCGGCGAGGGGGAGGCTGGAATCGAGGCGGGGGCACGCCATGGGAGGAGGCCGGAGCTCAAGGGGCACGAGAATGGGTGTGACAGGGTGGATCCGATAAGGAGGAGGCCGTAGTGGAGGCAGACACGCCATGGGAGGCGAGGAAAGCTTCGGGAAGCACATCCATGGTGGTTGGTACCTGCGGGAGAGGAGGAGAGAGATTTTGAGAGAGAGAGAGAGAGAGAGAGAGAGAGAGAAACAAGAAAAAACAGGGGGAAGGAAGAGAGGGA
Source organism: Triticum dicoccoides (assembly GCF_002162155.2). Lineage (NCBI taxonomy): Eukaryota > Viridiplantae > Streptophyta > Magnoliopsida > Poales > Poaceae > Triticum > Triticum dicoccoides. The sequence goes on from NC_041387.1 coordinate 633,807,494, forward strand.
AGGGAGAGGAAGGGGAGATGGCCGGCGGCCTGGTCAATGGCCAAGGTCCGACGACGCGCGGGGATGGGTTGCGTCTGCAGAAGCCGATGGGAGCGGCGCGTGGGGATGGGTTGCGTCGGTCACTAATATGCGGGACCGGCGCGGATACGAGCGGATGAGAGCGGTCGAGAGCAGTCGATGGGAGCGTCCGCTTTTGTGCGTTGAAGAACCATTTGTAGCCCATATTTGCGCTTAGTTTGGGTCGGAGCGGATAGCAGACGGACATGCGCGTCCGTTTGGGTCGCCCCGTTGGGCCAACATTTTTGTCCGAATGACCCAAACGGACGAAATGGACCGCCCCGTTGGAGTTGCTCTTAATTCTCTTTTGTTTTGAATTTCTATTGTTCATTGTATTTTATATATCATCATCCAGGCCGAATGGGTTTAACTCTGAATTTCAGATAGGTTCTAATTGTTAGCGGGTGCTAGTCGTTTGGTGACTTTGTTTGGCTAGAGTTGTAAAACTAGTTCTCTACTCTCTAAGTAAACAAATATAAGAGTCTTTATATTTCTTTAAAGAGGGAACGACCTATGTCGGAGTAATGGGCCACGGGTAGCCTCACTCGAGTCCCTTGGCACATCAAAACTTTGGGCCGGCTTCGTCCCGCAACGGCCCCAGCTAGAAGCTCCGCCCTCCGAGGGCCGGCTGGCTCAGAGGCCGGTCACCGGAGGACGGCCAAACACCAGAGGACGGCACTGGGAGCGGCCGGCTCCAGTAGACCAACTCCCAGAGAGGGCGGCCACCCGACGCCCTCAGAGTCTAGGCCCCCCATCAAGAGGACAAGATATAGCATGGCTATAGTGAAGCCCGTCGCCCTCAAATCCCGGGATTAGCATGGCTACAGTGCCCCGTACAGGCGTAGATCTCCGCACGGCGTGGCACTGTGCCATGTCCCCCCTGACGTTGCTCCGAGCAGGCGGAGCCCTGTTCCCCACGATGACCTGTCGGTACTGCTTGCCGGCGGCGGGCCCTATCGGGCAGTGACGCCGTGGAAGACGGCGGAAGTCCAACCAGTCGGACTCGGGGAGGGATGGCCTTCAGCAGGCGGCCGTCCCTTGCCCTGAGGCAAGCATGCCATTAAGCTGATGAGACCAGGTGTGGCTACAGTGATCTCCCACCAGGCGGTGGGACTGTAGCCACAATAAGATGACCAAGCCCTCGTCACTAGCGGCACGGCTATAGTAAGTAGCCGTCAACTAGTCGCCGGGGCCCACCAGGCGGCGGCCCCCAATGGTCGGCGGAGAAGCCGGAGGCCGGAGACACTGACAGCTGGGTCCAGCATCCGGCCAAATTACCGCTGTACCCCTGGGGGGTAGGCCTATATAAACCCCCCCAGGGCACCCATGCAAAGGGTTCCCACTCTGATAGAACTAGCCAGTTACCTAGGGCAGGGAAGAGCTAGCCTTGCCTTCTCCTACCTCTAGACACAGCTTAAGGAGCACCTTGTATCACTAGTGCCTTAGTGATCATGCGGAGACCCCGCAGAGCAGGACTAGGGGTATTATCTCCACGGAGAGCCCCCAACCTGGGTAAAGTTCGCCGGCGTACGTGTCCACGCCTTATCCCTCTTCCAGGCACCGGCGACGTTCTACTCGCTCCCACCATGATAAGCCATCCGTTGGCATATGTCGCACCCAACCCCCGACATTTGGCGCCCACCGTGGGGCGAGGTGCACCGTCTCCCGGAGATCTGCTCTGGACGGGAACCCTGTTCCTTCCTGGCGAGCAAAGCCAGCCCAGCACGCCTGACGGCGTCAGCCCCGACGCGCTACACGGAGCGGAGATCGCCTGCGCGGCGAGCTGCCTCGCCGACCTCGTTGGCGAGATCGACCTCTCCGATGAGCTGGTCTCCGACGCGGGCACTAGCTGCCCCGAGAGCCGCCTCGTCAGCCTCCTCGACCAGCTCCATGTCACCAGCGAGCCTGCTATGGACTTGGAGTCCGTTGGCTCCACCGATCCGATGATCATCTACTCCGACACGGTGTTGTTTGATGCGTTGCCCACCAACGTGGTGGTCTACTACGAGCCGCCTCCTCGCAAGCACAATGGCGGGAGCACCGTCATGGAGGTGCTCGTCATCAGCAGCGGAGAGCACTCGGACGAGCATGCTTGAGACCCTCTCGACGCGGCTCTGCGCGACCTGACGGTGCCCATCCTAGAGGGCGCGAATGCTGAGGTGCTGGAGGCGCGCCGTGTCCAGCTTCTCGAGAGTGCTGGCCGCCTGGCCAGCATGCGCCGTCTCTCTGACGCCTACCGGCGCGAGATGGATCGAGCCGTTGGTGGCACACCGGCTCCTGAGGGGCCTAGCCGCCTCGGCACGGTTCGGCGGCATGGCGCGACCGTCGCCAGTATGTTCGGGGCGGAACGCCCTGTCTATGCCACGCCTGTAGAGAACATCCGGGCTGCCCAGGCCGTGACGGATGAGCTGAATAAATACGACGGCGATGAGCGCCGCCACATGACGGAGCGAGTCCAGCAGCTCCTAGACGCGGCCGCCGCACAGCACGAAGCCGGTTCCGCGCTGAAGTTCCGGCCCAACGAAATGACGAGCCGCCCCCATGCCAAGACCATGTGGTGACATCCCGGACGCCGACTGGTGGCGCCCGCAGAGGAAAAGGCAACGAGCCGGCTGCCAGCCGCAGCCAGCCGCGCCTCTCCATCGAGCGAGACGAAGACGGCCGCCCTCATGCGGTGGAGTGGCGAGGCGACCCGCCGCCTCCTCCGCCTCGTGGAGCAAGTCACCCCACTCCGCCGCCTGTCACGCATCCGACACTCGGCGACTGCCTTGGCCGCTGAGAAGGAGTCGGAGAGAACGATGCCCGCCATCGGATCGATCGCCTCAACCGATCCCTGGCGCTAGAAGAAGAAGATGCGTTGGGCCCGCCCTATTTTGGCCCCCGAATCCGAGATGAGCCCTTCCCCAAAGGGTTCACTCTCCCCCGAGATACGCCCAAATACACCGGCTCTATGAAGCCGGAGGACTGGCTGGTCGATTACTCCATGGCCGTCAACATAGCAAACGGCAACAAGCGTGTTGCCGTGAAGTACGTCCCTCTCATGCTTCAGGGGACAGCCCGGACGTGGCTTAACAGGCTAAAGCCCTGCAGCATCAATAGCTGGGTGGATTTCACCGAGGCCTTCATCCGCAACTTCACCAGCATGTACAAGCGGCCTCCCAAGCCCCGACAGCTCTCCTTGTGCGTCCAGTGAATCGACTCGCGAGTATCTCACGCGCTGGGCCGAGCTGCGCAACTCCCGCGAAGGTGTGCACGAGGTGCAGGCCATCGAGTACTTCACCATTGGGTGCCAAGAAGGCACCCTCCTCAAGCATCGGCTTCTCTGCGACGAGCCTGCGACTCTCGACGAGCTGTTGATCATCGCCGACAAACACGCCACGGCCGACTCCTCCATAAAGGCGGAGATCTTAGTCGACACATCCGGCAAGGTGGCACCTTAGGCTCCTCGGACTCCGGCTGGTGAAACCAGTTGGAGACAGCCCCCAAGCGACAACAAGCAGAAGGCCACTCAGCCGGCTTCCAATAGCCGGCAGGTGGCGACAGTCGAGGATCAGCAGCCGGAGGGGCAGCCAGCGCCCAAGCGTCAGAAGGGCGGCAAGCCCAACTGGTTGCCCGCCTTCTCGTATGAGCAGACCCTTGATGCTCCCTGCAAGTTCCACAGTGGCGCGAAGCCATCCAACCACACCACTCAGAAGTGTCACTGGCTCACCAGGATTGCTAAGGGAGATGGCCTCCTACCTCCTCCACCTGCCGGCCCGCCGCCTCCTCCGCCCCAACAGCCGACGGCCCGATCAGTCGGTGCTATCCAAGATGAGTATCCTGCAGAGGATGGAGCCTATGTCGTGTTCACTAGTGTGGCCGATGACAGGCGCATTAGACGGCAACAACCGCAAGAGGTGCATGCAGTGGCCTCAAGCACCCCAGAGTTCATGCACTGGTCCGAGAAGCCCATCAGTTGGAGCAGGGCCGACCTCCCGAAAGTAATGTCTTCCCCCGGTTCGTACGCCTTGGTCCTGGATGCCACCCTCGCAACAGAAAGACGGGCAGCTCGTTTCTCCAAGGTCTTGATAGATGGTGGCAGCAACATAAATATCCTGTACCGTGACACAATGGAGAAGTTGGAAATCAAGCAGAAGCAGCTCCTCCCCAGTCGGACTGTATTCCATGGCATAGTCCCTGGCCTTTCCAGCTAACCAATCGGCAAGACCCAGATTGATGTCCTCTTTGGAGATCAGAATCATTTCCACCGAGAGCCAGTTTGGTTTGAGGTGGTGGACTTAGAGAGCCCTTACCATGCACTGCTTGGCCGACCTGCCTGGCCAAGTTCATGGTGAAGGAAATATGTCCTAGAGGCAATAATAAAGTTATTATTTATTTCCTTATATCATGATAAATGTTTATTATTCATGCTAGAATTGTATTAACCGGAAACATGATACATGTGTGAATACATAGAGAAACTGAGTGTCACTAGTATGCCTCTACTTAACTAGCTCGTTAATCAAAGATGGTTATGTTTCCTAGCCATGGACAAAGAGTTGCCATTTGATTAACGGGATCACATCATTAGGAGAATGATGTGATTGACTTGACCCATTCCGTTAGCTTAGCACATGATCGTTTAGTATGTTGCTAATGCTTTCTTCATGACTTATACATGTTCCTGTGACTATGAGATTATGCAACTCCCGTTTACCGGAGGAACATTTTGTGTGCTACCAAACGTCACAACGTAACTGGGTGATTATAAAGGAGCTCTACAGGTGTCTCCGAAGGTACATGTTGGGTTGGCGTATTTCAAAATTAGGATTTGTCACTCCGATTGTCGGAGAGGTATCTCTGGGCCCTCTCGGTAATACACATCACTTAAGCCTTGCAAGCATTGCAACTAATTAGTTAGTTGCGGGATGATGTATTACGGAACGAGTAAAGAGACTTGCCGGTAACGAGATTGAACTAGGTACTGAGATACCGACGATCTAATCTCGGGCAAGTAACATAACGATGACAAAGGGAACAACGTATGTTGTTATACGATTTGACCGATAAAGATCTTCGTAGAATATGTGGGAGCCAATATGAGCATCCAGGTTCCGGTATTGGTTATTGACCGGAAACGTGTCTCGGTCATGTCTACATTGTTCTCGAACCCGTAGGGTCCGCACGCTTAAGGTTACGATGACAGTTATATTATGAGTTTATGAGTTTTGATGTACCAAAGGAGTTCGGAGTCCCAGATGAGATCGGGGATATGAATAGGAGTCTCGAAATGGTCGAGACGTAAAGATCGATATATTGGACGACTATATTCGGAGTTCGGAAAGGTTCCGAGTGATTCGGGTATTTTTCGGAGTACCGGAGAGTTACGGGAATTCGCCGGGGAGAAGTATTGGGCCTTATTGGGCCATACGGGAAAGAGAGAGGGGCTGCCTAGGGCAGGCCGCGCGCCCCCCCCAAGGCCTAGTCCGAATTGGACTAGGGGGAAGGGCTGCGCCCCCTCCTTCCTTCCCTTCCCTCTCCCCCTTCCTTGACTCCTGCTCCTACTACTTGGAAGGGGGGAGTCCTACTCCCGGTGGGAGTAGGACTCCTCCAGGGCGCGCCATAGGGGCCGGCCCTCCCCCCCTCTCCTCCTTTATATACGGGGACAGGGGGCACCCCATAGACATAACAACAATTGATCTCTTGATCTCTTAGCCGTGTGCGGTGCCCCCCTCCACCATTGTCCTCCTCAATAATACTGTAGCGGTGCTTAGGTGAAGCCTTGCGACGGTAGAACATCAAGATCGTCACCACGCCGTCGTGCTGACGGAACTCTCCCTCGACACTCGGCTGGATCGGAGTTCGAGGGACGTCATCGAGCTGAACGTGTGCTAGAACTCGGAGGTGCCGTAGTTTCGGTGCTTGATCGGTCAGGCCGTGAAGACGTACGACTACATCAACCGCGTTGTTTTAACGCTTCCGCTTACGGTCTACGAGGGTACGTGGGCACACTCTCCCCTCTCATTGCTATGCATCACCATGATCTTGCGTGTGCGTAGGAAATTTTTAGAAATTACTACGTTCCCCTACAGTGGCATCCGAGCCTAGGTTTTATGCGTTGATGTTATTTTCACGAGTAGAACACAAGTGAGTTGTGGGCGATACAAGTCATACTGCTTACCAGCATGTCATACTTTGGTTCAGCGGTATTGTTGGATGAAGCGGTCCGTACCGACATTACGCGTACGCTTACGCGAGACTGGTTTTACCGCCGTGCTTCGCACACAGGTGACTAGCGGGTGTCTGTTTCTCCAACTTTAGTTGAACCGAGTGTGGCTACGCCCGGTCCTTGCGAAGGTTAAAACAACACTAACTTGACGAACTATCATTGTGGTTTTGATGCGTAGGTAAGAACGGTTGTTGCTCAGCCCGTAGCAGCCACGTAAAATTTGCAAACAACAAAGTAGAGGACATCTAACTTGTTTTTGCAGGGCATGTTGTGATGTGATATGGTCAAGACGTGATACTATATTTTATTGTATGAGATGATCATGTTTTGTAACCGAAGTTATCGGCAACTGGCAGGAGCCATATGGTTGTCGCATTATTGTATGAAATGCAAACGCCCTATAATTTCTTTACTTTATCACTAAGCGGTAGCGATAGTCGTAGAAGCAATAGATGGCGTAATGACAACGATGCTACGATGGAGATCAAGGTGTTGCACCGGTGACGATGGTGATCATGACGGTGCTTCGGAGATGGAGATCACAAGCACAAGATGATGATGACCATATCATATCACTTATATTGATTGCATGTGATGTTTATCCTTTATGCATCTTATCTTGCTTTGATTGACGGTAGCATTTTAAGATGATCTCTCACTAAATTATCAATAAGTGTTCTCCCTGAGTATGCACCGTTGTGAAAGTTCTTCTTGCTGAGACACCACGTGATGATCGGGTGTGATAGGCTCTACGTTCAAATACAACGGGTGCAAAACAGTTGCACATGCGAAATACTCAGGTTAAACTTGACGAGCCTAGCATATACAGATATGGCCTCGGAACACGGAGACCGAAAGGTCGAGCGTGAATCATATAGTAGATATGCTCAACATAGTGATGTTCACCATCGAAAACTACTCCATCTCACGTGATGATCGGACATGGTTTAGTTGATTTGGATCACGTGATCACTTAGATGACTAGAGAGATGTCTGTCTAAGTGGGAGTTCTTAAGTAATATGATTAATTGAACTTTAATTTATCATGAACTTACTCCTGATAGTATTTTGCAAATTATGTTGTAGATCAATAGCTTGTGTTGTTGCTTTCATATGTTTATTTTGATATGTGCCTAGAGAAAATTGTATTGAAAGATGTTAGTAGCAATGATGCGGATTGGATCCATGATCTGAGGTTTATCCTCATTGCTGCATAGAAGAATTATGTCCTTAATGCACCTCTAGGTGACAGACCTATTGCAGGAGCAGATGCAGACGTTATGAACATTTGACTAGCTCAATATGATGACTACTTGATAGTTTAGTGCACCATGCTTAACGGCTTAGAATCGGGACTTCAAAGACGTTTTGAACATCATGGACCATATGAGATGTTCCAGGAGTTGAAGTTAATATTTCAAGCAAATACCCGAGTTGAGAGATATGAAGTCTCCAACAAGTTCTATGGCTAAAAGATGGAGGAGAATCACTCAACTAGTGAGCATGTGCTCAGATTGTCTGGGTACTACAATCGCTTGAATCAAGTGGGAGTTAATCTTCCAAATAAGATAGTGATTGACAGAGTTCTCTAGTCACCATCACCAAGTTAGTAGAACTTTGTGATGAACTATAAGTATGCAAGGGATGACGAAAGCAATTCCCGAGCTCTTCGTGATGTTGAAATCGACGAAGGTAGAAATCAAGAAAGAGCATCAAGTGTTGATGGTTGACAAGATCACTAGTTTCAAGAAAAGGGCAAAGGGAAAGAAAGGGGAACTTCAAGTAGAATGGCAAGCAAGTTGTCACTCCCACGAAGAAGCCCAAAGCTGGAACAATGCCTGAAACTGAGTGATTATACTGCAAAGGAAATGGTCACTAGAAGCGGAAATGCCCTGAATATTTGGTGGATAAGAAGGATGGCAGAGTGAACAAGGGTATATTTGATATACAGATTATTGATGTGTACCTTACTAGTGTTTATAGTAGCTCCTGAGTATTTGATACTTGTTCGATTGCTAAAAATTAGTGACTCGAAACATGAGTTACAGAATAAGCAGAGACTAGTTGAGGGTGAAGTGACGATGTGTATTGGAAGTGGTTCCAAGATTGATATGATCATCATCGCACACTCCCTATACTTCCGGCATTAGTGTTAAACCAAAATAAATGTTATTTGGCGTTTGCGTTGAACATGAATATGATTTGATCATGTTTATTGCGATACGGTTATTCATTTAAAGTCAAAGAATAATTGTTGTTCTGTTTACATGAATAAGACCTTCGATGGTTATACACCAAATGAAAATAGTTTTTTGGATCTCGATCGTAGTGATACACATATTCATAATATTGATGCCAAAAGATGCAAAGTTAATAATGATAGTGCAACTTATTTGTGGCACTGCCGTTTGGGTCATATCGGTGTAAAGCACATGAAGAAGCTCCATAAAGATGGATTTTCGGAATCACTTGGTTATGAATCATTTGATGCTTGCGAACCGTGCCTTTTGGGCAAGATGACTAAAACTCCGTTCTCCGGAACAATGGAACGAGCTACTGACTTATTGGAAATAATACATACCGATGTATGCGATCCGATGAGTGTTAAGGCTCGCGACGTGTATCGTTATTTTCTGACCTTCACAGATGATTTGAGCAGATATGGGTATATCTACTTGATGAACATAAGTCTGAAAACATTTGAAAAGTTCAAAGAATTTCAGAGTGAAGTGGAGAATCATCGTAAGAAGAAAATAAAGTTTCTACGATCTGATCGTGGAGAAGAATATTTGAGTTACGAGTTTGGCCTTCATATAAAACAATGTGGAATAGTTTCACAGCTCACGCCACATGGAACACCACAACGTTATGGTGTGTCCGAACGTCATAACCGTACTTTATTGGATATAGTGCAATCTATGATGTCTCTTACCAATTTACCACTATCGTTTTGGGGTTATGCATTAGAGACAGCTGCATTCACTTTAAATAGGGCACCATCAAAATCCGTTGAGACGACGCCTTATGAACTGTGGTTTGGCGAGAAACCAAAGTTGTCGTTTCTTAAAGTTTAGGGCTGCGATGCTTATATGAAAAAGTTTTCATCTGATAAGCTCGAACCCAAATCGGAGAAGTGCGTCTTCATAGAATACCCAAAGGTAACTATTGGGTACACCTTCTATCACAGATCCGAAGGCAAGTTATTCGTTGCTAAGATAGATCCTTTCTAGAGAAGGAGTTTCTCTCGAAAGAAGTGAGTGGGAGGAAAGTAGAACTTGATGAGGTAATTGTACCTTCTCCCTTATTGGAAAGTAGTTCATCACAGAAATCAGTTCCTGTGATTCCTACACCAATTAGTGAGGAAGTTAATGATGATGATCATGAAACTTCAGATCAAGTTGCTACCAAACCTCGTAAGTCTTCCAGAGTAAGATCCGCACCAGAGTGGTACGGTAATCATGTTCTGGAAGTCATGTTACTAGACCATGATGAACCTACGAACTATGAGGAAGCGATGATGAGCCCAGATTCCGTGAAATGGCTTGAGGCCATAAAATCTGAGATGGGATCCATGTATGAGAACAAAGTGTAGACTTTGGTTGACTGGCCCAATGATTAGCAAGCCATAGAAAATAAATGGATCTTCAAGAGGAAGACGGACACTGATAGTAGTGTTACTATCTACAAAGCTCGACTTGTCGCAAAAAGGTTTTTCAACAAGTTCAAGGTGTTGAATACGATGAGATTTTCTCACTCGTAACGATGCTTAAGTCTATCCAAATCATGTTAGCAATTGCCACATTTTATGAAATCTGGCAAATGGATGTCAAAACTGCATTCCTTAAATGGATATTTCTTAAAGAAGTGTTGTATATTGATACAACCATAAGGTTTTGTCAATCCTAAAGGTGCTAACAAAATGTGCAAGCTCCAGCGATCTATCTATGGACTGGTGCAAGCATCTCGGAGTTGGAATATATGCTTTGATAAGTTGATCAAAGCGTATACTTTTATACGGACTCGAAGTGAAGTCTGTATTTACAATAAAGTGAGTGGGAGCACTACAGACTTTCAGATAAGTATATGTGAGTGACATATTATTGATCAGAAATGATGTATAATTTTTCTGGAAAGCATAAAGGAGTATTTTAAAGGAGTTTTTCAAAGAAAGATATTAGTAAAGCTACTTACATATTGAGCATCAACATCTATTGAGATAGATCAAGACGCTTAATAAGATTTTCAATAAGTACATACCTTGACAAGATTTTGAAGTAGTTCAAAATGGAACAATCAAAGAAAGACTTCTTGCCTGTGTTGCAAAGGTATGAAATTGAGTAAGACTCAAATCCCGACAACGGCAGAAAATAGAAAGAGAATGAAAGTCATTCCCTATGCATCAGTCATAGGTTCTATAAAAGTATGCCATGCTATGGACCAGAACTATTGTATACTCTACCCTGGTTAGGCAAGGGAGTACAATAGTGATCTAAGAGTAGATCACTGGACATTGGTCAAAATTATCCTTAGTGGAACAAGGAGATGTTTCTCGATTATGGAGATGATAAAAGAGTTCGTCGTAAAAGTTACATCGATGCAAACTTTTACATTGATCCAGATGACTCTAAGTGTCAATCTAGATACATATTAAAAGTGGGAGCAATTAGCTAGAGTAGCTCCGTGCAGAGCATTGAAGACATAGAATATTTGCAAAATACATACGGGTCTGAATGTGACAGAACAGTTGACTAAGCTTCTCTCACGAGCAAAACATGATCACACCTTAGTACTCTTTGGGTGTTAATCACATAGCGATGTGAACTAGATTATTGACTCTAGTAAACCCTTTGGGTGTTGATCACATGACGATGTGAAATATGGGTATTAAACACATACAGATGTGAATATTGGTGTTGAATCACATGATGATGTGAACTAGATTATTGACTCTAGTGCAAGTGGGAGACTGAAGGAAATATGCCCTAGAGGCAATAATAAAGTTATTATTTATTTCCTTATATCATGATAAATGTTTATTATTCATGCTAGAATTGTATTAACCGGAAACATGATACATGTGTGAATACATAGAGAAACTTAGTGTCACTAGTATGCCTCTACTTAACTAGCTCGTTAATCAAAGATGGTTATGTTTCCTAGCCATGGACAAAGAGTTGTCATTTGATTAACGGGATCACATCATTAGAAGAATGATGTGATTGACTTGACCCATTCCGTTAGCTTAGCACACTATCGTTTAGTATGTTGCTAATGCTTTCTTCATGACTTATATATGTTCCTGTGACTATGAGATTATGCAACTCCCGTTTATCGGGGGAACACTTTGTGTGCTACCAAACGTCACAACGTAACTGGATGATTATAAAGGAGCTCTACAGGTGTCTCCGAAGGTACATGTTGGGTTGACGTATTTCGAGATTAGGATTTGTCACTCTGATTGTCGGAGAGGTATCTCTGGGCCCTCTCGGTAATACACATCACTTAAGCCTTGCAAGCATTGCAACTAATTAGTTAGTTGCGGGATGATGTATTATGGAACGAGTAAAGAGACTTGCCGGTAACGAGATTGAACTAGGTATTGAGATACCGACGATCGAATCTCGGGCAAGTAACATACCGATGACAAAGGGAACAACGTATGTTGTTATACGGTTTGACCGATAAAGATCTTCGTAGAATATGTGGGAGCCAATATGAGCATCCAGGTTCCGCTATTGGTTATTGACCGGAAACGTGTCTCGGTCATGTCTACATTGTTCTCGAACCCGTAGGGTCCGCACGCTTAAGGTTACGATGACAGTTATATTATGAGTTTATGAGTTTTGATGTACCGAAGGAGTTCGGAGTCCCGGATGAGATCGGGGATATGACGAGGAGTCTCCAAATGGTCGAGACATAAAGATCGATATATAGGACGACTATATTCGGAGTTCGGAAAGGTTCCGAGTGATTCAGGTATTTTTCGGAGTACCGGAGAGTTATGAGAATTCGCCGGGGAGAAGTATTGGGCCTTATTGGGCCATACGGGAAAGAGAGAGGGGCTGCCTAGGGCAGGCCGCGCGCCCCCCCAAGGCCTAGTCCAAATTGGACTAGGGGGAAGGGCTGCGCCCCCTCCTTCCTTCCCTTCCCTCTCCCCGTTCCTTAACTCCTACTCCTACTACTTGGAAGGGGGGAATCCTACTCCCGGTGGGAGTAGGACTCCTCCAGGGCGCGCCATAGGGGTCGGCCCTCTCCCCCTCCTCTCCTCCTTTATATACGGGGGCAGGGGGGCACCCCATAGACATAACAACAATTGATCTCTTGATCTCTTAGCCGTGTGCGGTGCCCCCCTCCACCATAGTCCTCCTCGATAATATTGTAGCGGTGCTTAGGCGAAGCCCTGCGACGGTAGAACATCAAGATCGTTACCACACCATCGTGCTGATGGAACTCTCCCTCGACACTCGGATGGATCGGAGTTCGAGGGACGTCATCGAGCTGAACGTGTGCTAGAACTCGGAGGTGCCGTAGTTTCGGTGCTTGATCGGTCGGGCTGTGAAGACGTACGACTACATCAACCGCGTTGTTCTAACGCTTCCGCTTACTGTCTACGAGGGTACGTGGACACACTCTCCCCTCTCGTTTCTATGCATCACCATGATCTTGCGTGTGCGTAGGAATTTTTTTGAAATTACTACGTTCCCCTACACATGGCAGTCCCCCACTACGCCTACCTCAAGATGAAGATGCCAAGTACCAATGGAATCCTAACCGTAGTCGGAGACTACAAGAAGTCGGCCGCCTGCACCGTGGACAGTAGCCGGCTGGCGGAGTCCCTCGTAATTGCAGCTGAGAAGCGGCTCCTAGACCGGGTGGTGGCAATGACATGCAAGAAGCCGGAAATGTCACCGACCCCCAAGGAGTCGGAGGTTGAGGGCTCGTTCAGGCCGGCCAAAGAAACGAAGAAGATATCCTTGGATCTAGAGCACCCGGAGAGGCACACTGTTGTAGGTGCGAGCCTGGACAGCAAATAGGAAAGCGAGCTCGTCGATTTCCTCCATGAGAATCGGGACATCTTCGCATGGTCTCCCAAAGACATGTCGGGTGTTCCGACGCACAAACTACATGTCCGACCTGACGTCAAGCCGGTCAGGCAGCCCTTGCGCCGCCTGTCGAAAGAGAAGAGAAGAGTTGCTGGAGAAGAGATAGCCCGGCTTCTGGCAGCCGGATTCATCATGGAAGTGTTCTTTCTAGAATGGCTTGCCAACCCAGTCCTAGTGTTGAAGAAGAATAAGCAGTGCATATGTGTATTGACTATCCAGCCTCAACAAAGCCTGCCCCAAAGATCCCTTTGCCTTACCAAGGATTGATCAAGTGATAGACTCCACAACCGGATGCGAGCTGTTGAGATTCTTGGATGCATACTCAGGCTACCATCAGATAAAGCTGAACCCGACCGATAGGCTGAAGACCGCCTTCATCACACTGTTTGGAGCCTTCTGTTACCTGACCATGACGTTTGGCTTGTGAAATGCCGGCGCCATGTTTCAGCGTTGCATGTAGAAGTGTCTCCTCAAGCAGCTTGGCAAAAACGCCCATGTCTATGTGGATGATGTGGTGGTGAAGACGGAGAAGCATGGCACGCTGCTAGAAGACCTCAAGGAAACCTTTGAGATCCTGCGCCGATTCCAGATCAAGCTCAACCTAGAGAAGTGCGTTTTCGGAGTACCAGCCGACCAACTTCTCAGCTTCCTGGTCTTAGAGCACGGCATAGAGTGTAACCCTGTGAAGATCAAGGCCATTGAGAAGATGGAGGTGCCCACTCGACTACTGGACGTGTAGAAATTCACCGACTGCTTGGCATCAGTTAGCCGTTTCATCAGCCGGCTGGGCGAGAAAGCTGTTCCCCTATATCAGCTTATGAAGAATACCACTTTTTTTTGAGTGGAACGACAAGGCGGATGAAGCATTTCTCCAACTCAAGAAGATGTTGGCGACCCCACCTATCCTGGCGGCTCCGACTGAGAAGGTGTTGGGGAACGTTGCAGAAAATTAAAATTTTTCCTACGGTTTCACCAAGATCCATCTATGAGTTCATCTAAGCAACGAGTCAAGGGAGAGAGTTTGCATCTACATACCACTTGTAGATCGCGTGCGGAAGCTTGCAAGGTGATGATGTAGTCGTACTCGACGTGATTCGAATCACCGATGACCAAGTGCTGAACGGACAGCACCTCTGCGTTCAACACACGTACGGGACGGGAGACGTCTCCTCCTTCTTGATCCAGCAAGGGGGAAGGAGAGGTTGAGGAAGACAGCTCCACCGGCAGCACGACGGCATGGTGATGGTGGAGAGGCAGTACTCCGACAGGGCTTCGCCAAGCACACAACGGAGGAGGAGAGGTGTTGGGGAGGGGAGGGCTGCGCCTTGGAGGGTGGTGCGGCTGCCCTCCCCTCACCCCTCTATTTATAGGGGGAAGGGAGAAGGGGGCCGGCCCCCTAGAACCCATCTAGGGGGGG